>NW_019213994.1:24226-79478 GCF_002532875.2 Varroa jacobsoni | reverse complement strand
ATACGAAATAAGGCTTATTATTTGATTGCGTTTGAATCATACAATGCTGGTAGATTTTGTTGACTGTCCAACTACAGGGCCTGATATAGCTTAGAATAAATTACTATCCGATCCTGAACTTGAAATTGCCACCTGATTTAGATAACTATACAAGCATTTCGAGTTCAGAAGAATGACGCTGAATTGATAACGAAGGAAGCCGAAGGACTTCACATATATAGGCGTCCAAGGACGAACGGTTGCTTATGCCTATGTCTTCGTTCTGCCTTTGTACGCAACAATCCGACAGCGGCGTAAATCCTAAGTCCGCCTGCATACTCTGCTGCACCGCAAAGTTCGCAGAAAATCTATACAAATGGAACATTTTATTGTTTTCAAGTGGAATCTAGTAGCGTTAATAGATTTGCAGCGACTGTTAAATACCTATTCAAGGACTCCGTTCACAAGCGCTTGACGAATGCGATGTGTCTACGGGTGCGCCTATGTTTCCTTACAAGAAAAAGCCTTTTACATGTGCGTCTATTTAGAACCAAGACACTTTATCTATTACTAGGTTAATTTTAAACCCCTACGAAGCAAAAAACAATAACTTCGAGTAACCACACACTCCTACCTATTTACTTGCTCGTTTATTTAGGTAACTTTTTGGGGCTTTATTTAGGATTTGATATTGATATTCAGGTTCTAAAACTGTAATCAACTACCCTTCTTTATTTAGCAATTTAAGTTACGCAACGTGTATAGAATAAATACATGTTATACTAGAACTACTTGTGGAGAACCTGAAGTATTTTATACCGCATCTATATCGCAGTTCTGCACCATCTCAACAGGAGCATTTCCCCTCGACGTTACTTATTCAACTTATTTATGTAGAGAAGTTATGGTACGGTAAGTTCGTACGCATTTGGGCAAACATGCATCGATTCAGTGTTAATTCGATTTTGAAGCGTAAACAGATATCTCGACCCATTTGATTAACGCAAACAGCTCTCCAAAGACCAGAACAATTCACTTTGTCTTGCAGCCTCTTTCCCCAGTCCCAGCATCTTCTCCCTTTTAAAGCTTTTGAGGTTTCTATTTTTCTCTTCGGGAGTCAGCCCAACTATGCGAAGGCTGTGTGATACCAGTATCATGCATAAATAAATGTATAATGTCATATGGAGAGAGTTTTCGGCACGCATTGTCTACTAGCATTGCGATTGCCTCGATTTAGGACTAACGTCTGACTTCTTGTAAAGCAGACATCCTCCATTAAGGTAGACAAATGTATATAACAGTCGTATTCCTAAGTGCTAGGGATAAATACAGTGAAGACAAGAAGTTGAATAGCTTACCTTACTTCTCGCCATTTTTGTTGGGTTAAAACTGTTAATAGCATTTCTACATACAGTCGAAGTTACGTCGATCATCCTTGGGATTGCACAGTAATAAATTGGCAATATTGAGTGAGCTCGTCACGGTCAATTGGTTGAATTTATAAAAGTGAATGACTATCACTCAGCTACTATTTCCTGTATTACTCTACACGTTAGTGTGCTTATGCACGTCTTTGAGCGCGTGCGTGTGACGACATTGCTGTCTCAAAACTGTGCTTCTTTTCGATTTATCCTTATGCTGTTAATTAAAATGGGTGTGTTGGAATGAATCACTTGAAACAGCGCAAAGAAGCCAGATGACCATGAAGGCTGTCCATTGAGACATTCTTTGAATTGCCTGTGTAAGGCGACGAAGGACGAAGGCATTTTCGGGCCGATTTTAATGCAAAATGTTCACCAGCCGGCGCAGTAGCTCATGTATTACGTACGTATTATATACGTTACCGCTTTGCCAGCTATAAGATGGAAGAGCAAGGTTGGAAAAGGAATTCTCCGACCCCGAAGTGGGGCATCTGGGTAAATTATGTGGGTTAAACCTCTTTTCCAGCTCCCTTTTCGCGCTCGACAGGCGAAAGCCGTCGCCGCAGTGGTGGCAAGATTGGGCTTTTAGGCAACCGACTCGTTTCATTCTGCTTGCCTACGTTTCCTTCCCTAGTTCTCTTCCTCTATTTCTGTCCGTTGCGTTGGTTGGTCCCCTCGGGCCCTCGTCGGTGTACAAGAGATTTGGTAGACGCTGGTGCCGTTTTCTGCAACACTCCTATTTCCCGTCATCTTGGACGAATAGCGGAGCGCGCAGTCGTCGGCGGAACATGACGGGGCGAAATAGACAGGACGGGCTTAGAGAGGGAGTGGGGGAAACACGGAAACCAAGAGCTAAGAACTGTCGGCCTGCTGTTCATTGCCGCGGATGCTGTGAAGCATCCACTGCCGAAAAGTTGAACAAAAAAAGGTCAAGACCGCCAACCTTTTAAAGGAAGCAGTATACAAGGCGGCGGCTGAAGAACAAAGATGAGTAAAAAATGGGAGACGACAAAGAAGGCCGTAGAGCGTGCGAGACACACACAGGCACGTTCTACACACGTAGATCGATCCACACTCACATGTAAGTAAACTTGCTCGTTCAATATCGATTTGCATGTGAATGCTACGTAAATGAGTGCGACTGCTACTGCTAGTGTCTAGCAATGCTCGGAAGTTGCATAGGACCGCGTAGTAGAAGACCACCAGAGGCTGAGAGATTTGCAAGGACTAAACGCAGCGAGAGACATTTCACACGATGTTGGCCGCATGTCCTCAGTGACGAAAATCGGCTTTCATCCAACAACTTAACCTGAGTTTCAGGAAGCAAGTACTCGGCTTTGACAGGTAGGAATGGCAAAGATTACGGAACTCTGGTGACTAAAATAGGCACTCAACTACTACAGTCAATTTACGATTGACGGACGACTTAACAAACGTTTAAGGGCAAAAAATTCAAATTACAAAAACTCTACGAAAGATGATACTAAAGATCATTTTAAAAAATACACTGATGAAGAGAAACATCTCTGTCTCGCGAAGAACTAGATCAGGCCAAAGGTGCACTGATAGTATTGCTAGGCATCGCCTTACTACGGCGCCTTTAATGTTCGGAACTTTTCCTGTCTTTTGTTTCTAAGACTGTATCTAGAATAGTAGTAGTAGATAAAAACAGACATTCGAACGAACTTTTCTGCATTGATTCATGACTCCCACGTTCAGTTAACCTAACCATCATCTATCGCGATCACAGCCTCAATTGGGAATCTAACTATTAACTGGTTATTTTCAAAATATGTTTCCTGTGATATGTAAATAAATTTTTAATTGGGACCTTAAATCAAGCGCTACTAATAGACTTACACCGCTTAGACTGCGTACAAAATGTTCGAACGAAATCGAATTATGGGTTAATAATGCGCCGAAGGTCTCAACAGCTGAAGAGAACCAAAAAGTTCAAAATGTGCAGAGATGTAAACAGTCTAACCATTAGAGTCTTTCCAAACTACCTAATTGATAATTAATATTCTTTTCTCTAATAGAGCTGCTCATTTGTACAGTAAAACTTTCAGCGTATCAAAAAGGATTTTTTTTAACAATTTTAATGATTTTTCTCGAGACTTATAAATCTAAACTCTATCAAAGGTCCTTTGGTTTGCTTTACGAAAGTCTTCCTTGGTGAATACGGTGAACTGGTAATAACGGAAACCATCAAGCTACGGTGAAAAAGGACATTTTTTTTATCTTCGTGGCAGTTTCTGAAACTCGGAAAGATTGGGCGAATAGCTGACCTTTACTTAGGTTTCGAAAATAACTTATGGTTCTCGTCCTAACGAGCTTCTTGTTTTGTTATAGAAAGAACTGGCTTCTATGTGGTACCAGGAATAGCGGATGAAGCATCCGGGCATGTTACAACAAACAGCCCGCCGAACTTTGACACGTTATGGCCACCGTACCTATTTAGATCGTATGTCTTGTTATACGTATCTATATATAATCTGTTGAAATGAACAGAATACAATAGGATCTAGTGATCGCGTTGAAAGCCGAAAACAGAATACTACAATGAAATAGCCCGTATTATGAAGCAGTACTCTACTAAAGGTGCAACGAATTGAGTGCGAAGTGTAGGGGTTCTATCGCTATAAAGCTTCATCAATCACAACAAGAAACGTCACGAAGCGTGGCATATATCTGGAGCTCTGCACTCTGAATGTGGTTTTTAGCTAAACAGCTATTGGGGTTGTATGAATAGTGCTTCGTTCTATAGTGAATGCGGCCAGGTTTCTGTCTCTTAAAATTTCCGATGTGCACAAGTCCTCCCACAAAAGTTAGGTTGCATTTCAAGCTCAAATGTGATAATGCCTTATCAGTTGATTTGATGCCTTTCAATGATAGTAAGCTAAACATCTAAAAATGCTGCATACGATATCGAAGGGTTTGATTCCCTACTAAAACCTTATCATACATATGTGATGTTGTATCCGTATGAACTGGAAAAGGGTAAATTGGTACAAAAAAAAAAAAGAATTTGAAACAAGTAGTGGCCATCAAAGCAGACATTTTCGGCGACTGCGAAGGGGAACGCGAAGGACTGGAGAACGCTTCGCAGTCTTTCTGTTTGATTCTTTCGGACTCGCTTTTCTAGTTCGCAGCGAGCGCGGAAGTTCATCCATAAACGACACTAACAAGCACAAAGAGTAGCGCTCCAGCCAGAGCAGACGAGGCAAGGTAAATGCCGCATCCACCCGTTGCTATTATTGTCTCCGGTGGTCCTGGTTTTGCTGACGGATACAGATTATGTCTGGGTGGGCCAAACAGACTCCGAATCCGGGCTAGAGTTAAAGACTTGGAATAGAGGCATAAAGCGCTTGGCCAGCTAGCGAGTCGCTCTTTCCCCATAACGATTAACAATAATCAACTGCTACAGAAGTCCTCTTTTACTAATGGACGACGAAGTAGGGATGGGAATGGCAGTGTCTCAACTTAAATAGGAGTGACTGCCACTTTACCGGAGCTTGCCGAATGGCTCTGCCACTATCCGTAGAAAACATAGGAGGACTACTAAAAAAATGTTTTAAGGATAACCAACGTTTTCCTAAAGTTGCGTTAATAACGTATTGTTTATTATTTAGACGTCTTGTTTTCGTATGCGACCGTCCCTAGAAAGTATTAATTTTTCCATAAATGTAGCGCGATCCGTGTGAGCTAAAACACCCACGCTTCCCAGAGTCTTTTTGCAAGCTTCTTCTTTTACTACTTTGCAACTAACTAATTCACGAGTGCCCTGCTAATTCAAAGTCATCGTCCTATAAGCGATGTGTAGCGGCGACAAACGAAACAAATAATAGAAATCAATTCTTTAGATGTCAAGCAAGATGAAACTGTCATAAAAGTCGAATAAAAATTCCATATAGTGTAGGTCTAACAAAGCGTATATGTATCGTATCCCCTCTACTTACTATAATTATAACGTGCATATTTATCAATTACAATAGTTACTAGACCACATTGGGTTTACGAGGTGGTGTTTCGTGGTGCAATTTCTAATTATGGGTCGGTCTAGCCGTGGACTTGTATGCTACTGGGATGTTGAAAAAGTTGGTGATTGGCAGAACATTGGTCTTATGCGGAGTCTCGGGAGCGACTACAATTAACTGATGACTGTTGCTAAAATGTGACTTTTTATACGACAGTTATACTGAAAATAGAATAGCGCATAGATTGAAAACGCTTTAAGATCACTAAACTTGTAAGGATAACAATACGAGGTCGAATAATGCACTAGGCTTATGTATTTCAATAGCATGGCCTCGGTTTCTATCACCGCCCGCTGGCCATTGGCAATTAACCACGTACACAAGCAAGTATTTGGGTAAACTTTTTCGGCAAGACAAAGGATTGCAAGCGTTTGACTATAGGCGTCCCTCGCAAGGTGACTCTTGTTCTTTTTAAAAAACACTTGACGTGTTGATTATTCTAGAGGCAAACTCGTTCAGCTTCAGCTTTGCGTATCAGTTCTCTGTCAGTGGGGATTACCATCGACAACATTGTCTACCTGAGACGAGTGTGATATACTTACGAAAACTGAACAGGCCGTCGGTTGGTTTATATCATTTGTTGTCCTTTAGTTGTTACACCGAATCAGTCACAAGACGCTCCATACTGATAACAATTTGCGTAAGCGTGTCTTGACATAATTTACTAGGTGTAAATCATAATACCGTTTTCTACTTTAAAGGTACGTTGCATATGAAATAGTGCCTTCCAAAGAGAAGGTCTCACGGTGGTAATTTATTTGTAAGACCAACCTGTTAACGAACTACACACGAGCCAACTTTTAAGTCTATTCATTTCATAACATCTTTCAAAGCTGCACTTTTTTTTAAGTCATACACTCTTAGAATAGATAATTTGCATAGTTTCTGTATTTATGTATAGGATTACGAACATACTTTTTTCAATAAGTATGGAAATCGTGGGATGATGAATAACTTAATTTTTAGCCGATGAAGTTACCAGCATCTGTTACATGCACGAACGCATCTATTAAGCAAGTTTTTAGACTTGCAAGTTTCACAGTTACGAGTGCTATGTACAAGCCTTACATATCTAATGCAGGATGCACCACTAAATACTGAAATGTTGTTTGATTTGTTCTGCTATTCGGCTTTGTCAGAAAGGCTATTACCTAGAAGGTAGTGTATTTGATACTAATGATGTTGGCGCTGGTAAGTTCAGACGCTGTAAATTACCAATCGCTACTTAAAAAAAGACCTCGCAAAGCACTGAAATAATGACGGTATCCTTCATCTACTTGGACTGTTCTGCTCTGTGACCCTTACAACATACATCCGAAGAATCAAGTGGCAAAGATGTCAACTTCTCTAAAATGAATGAAGGGACTAATTTGGAGCTACCAGCTCACTCCTTAGGACTAACGCCAGCAGTATCTGCGCCCACCTTGCCTACCTTTAGACGTTTCGTCAATTACAATAAGATAGCCATAGGATACCCAAAGCCTTCTAGCAACTTTGTCGCCCTTTTTAGAAGCTATCGAAGGGGGGTTCCCATCATCAGTGCGACACGTAGTAAATTGCTCTCGTTCTTAAGTAGAGAGCCAGGCAGTCATCTTTTCTTTTAGCCGGCCGTCTATTTACCCTTATGACTCTTTTTACGCCAAATTTTTGATGTTCATTGTCTTGTTATAGTTGTAAGTGACAAAGCTAAGAATATCTCAGCAATATGTTAAATAGTACAACACGCTCGTAACTCCATCGTCCTGGATTGGCGAGGCTCTATGCAAATGAGTCATTTTTCGCCAATACTCGTCAAGAGCAACATATTCTTTACAAGAAAAGTTCACGATAGGATTTGTGTAGCACAAAATATGTAAAGTTTCCAATTGTCGAGCGTAATACATATCAGTGGTCTAAGACGAAACCAGCTTTCAGTATTTCTCCAATGACCACGAGTATGACGCCGTTTGCTAAATTCCGTTTGAAATTTAATTCGATCCGTGTCGAAAAAATGCTCTTCACCCCTTCTACCCGTGAATTACTGCATAAAACTACCTAGAATCTAAAGACTTTCATACCAACATAATTCACGAAAGCGGCGTCTAAGCTCGGCAACTAAATAGATGAAGCTTACTATGATACCTCGATAATGATGAGATAGAGTAGAAAATAATGCCTCGTAGATTAAGTAAATCCCATTTCGATATTTCTTCTGCTTGATCCTTTAATCCATTGTTATTGCTCTGTCTGGCCAACCGATTGTAAACGACCTTTCGTGTTCGGATTATAAGGTCGACCGTTTCCATGTTTCATAAAATAAAAAAACGCAAATAACAAATTAACGAACCTATGATGAAAAGCCAATTTTGAAATTTAGAAAATAAATTTTCGACAACAATCAAGATTAGCTAGAAATAGAAAAATGGCTAAATGGTAGCACGCACCCTGTCCTTTGTTCACGTTGCATCAGTTCATCAGAAGTAATTTAATTCTATTTGTCATTTTTGGCTTTAACGGATTTCGGTCGTATTTCCAACAACAGAATTCGACATTTTCATCGATGTTTTTGTCATGTAGTTATTTAGTTTTTGTTTTATACTATTGCTATTCCCAGGCTTAAATACTTTTTCCACTTTAAAAAAACGTGAAAGTTATCGGTGGTTGAAACGCGTACAGCCACTTGTGAAGACAATATGTTGTTAGCCGAATAAAACGATAAAAATCTCTAGAACAACAAATAGGAACTAAAATTGTAACCCTAACACCTGGGTGCTCAAAACACACACAGAGCGTGGAGCTCTGATCACACATATAGGCAATTCTTTATACAAGTCCGGAATTTATTTGCATAAAGTAATATCTTCTGCCTGCCCGGCCATTTATTTTATAACCGCAACGAACTCTATAACAACATTTAAATGATTGACGACAAATAAAGTCAAAACGGGCCACTCAGCTAGAGCCAACGTTCTCGCAAAGCAACGGCGTTATAACCGTACGTATGCATGCATATGTCTATATGAAAAAACGATTTACTACATTCAGCTTTTATGTGTGGTACGGCAGGACGTAGCAGGAAGTTTAAGGAAACGTGACTCTTCGGGGTAGAAGAGTTTAAAACTTTCGCCCCATAAACATAAACGTATCTAGGTTTGGTTTCTTCGTCCGTTACTCCGACATGCCCGGTCCCACCGTCGCCACCGATCTACGTCAAACAAGCTTTTCCAACTCGAGGCTTGTAGGAACGGGGTGCACTATTATTGTTGCGTCAAACTATCCCTAAGAGTTCCTAGACTACAAATATTTTGCAAGACGGTACCCATTATTCAGTGCTGATTGGAAATTGGGAAATATGTTGCAGTATTACATAAAGTTCGCTTGCATAAGGTAAATAGGCTTTTCGTCGAAAACCTGTTTCCGATTTGGAAACACACATTATACAAGTATAGAATAGCTTTTTTGGCAAGAAAAAGAGATCTAAGAAGACCCATTGATCTTGCTAGCTTACTCGAGAACGATACCAATGAATAGAGAGTATAGGTGAAATAGACGATTGAACACGGGTATATGAGTTTCACTAGTACAAATTAAAGTTTTTAAACGTTATCTTGACTCGCTGCACCAATCGTATGCGCACATATTTTACGTGATTTACTCTTTTATCCTACAGGTTTTCCGTTAATTATATCTATTTTAGTTCTATAGTTGAGCTAATACGATGTACGTAGCCCGTTGACCATTGCTTCAAGTCACCTAAACAAATCTTGAAATGCTCACGGGCATCAGCGGTTATTTTCAAACGCAACCGATGAGTGGTGCATGCGTAATGGCATAAAAACAAAGAATAAATTTCGGTCACGTTAAGAATTAAGTAGGCGAAAAAATATCCAGAATATTAAAATGGACCTGAAATATCTCTATGAACGACAAACAGTTGAAGATACCTCTGTTCAGTGTACTTTTATGAAAGGATGCGTAGATGGTGCAAAGGCACAGATGAACTTCCAAGCTATAGTGAACGACTATCTTGCTTATTTAACTCATTTTCAAGCCAGAAATGTAGTGGTTCAGGATAAAATTACATTTATTTGGTTGCTACGTGTATATGAAAATAGTTCCGCCATTATAACGATATGGTAAGTTCAAAGCTGTTTGACTGTGCCTTCTATGAAAGTTCCGTTGGTAAACGCACGCTCACCAAATAAACTGGTACAAGCTCTTCGTATACGAATCCGAGCTACTTATATCCCTTATATACTTATTGTTGTTACCCTGATGTTCAATTTAATGGTAGGTGATCCCCTAATGGCTATTAGCCTCCATTTCTCCCACTAATATTTAAAGTGCTTGCAACAATTCGTCGTGCTGATCAAGATAACCTTCATAGCTACAATGTCTAGAAGGATTAGTATAATGTCCCGAAAACGAATTTTTAGTTCTCTGATTGATAATCGGTTTCTTTTTTTCATTGTTTGCTTAAATCAAAAACACGGTCGAAGCTTGCAGTATTTTGCATAGACGCATCCTAAAGTATTAACGGCATCAAATTTGACGCCGTGTTCTATTTCCGAGTTTCAGGCACACTTGAGCAAAACCCGATTGAAGATTTCTGAGAAATCTACGCTTTCATTTCATAGTTTGAAAGAGTTTTTCAAATGTATAAGTGAACAAATACTACCTATTTGGGCCTAATTAGCGAGCGAACTGCAACAGTCGGTGTTGAGAAGTCCATGTATTTTCTTGCCCGTTTTTCGCGTCTGTTGATTTCATTAAGGCTGATGATAACTTCATTTGGGTCGCCTATGAAAGATACGGAGTCCGACTGTTCCCCAATCTGTGTTGTCGCTAAACAAGTTGAAAGTAAATATAAGGATTCCTTGTTTCAGACGCAACTTACTCTTAACAGTGTTTGCCCGAATGTCCATAAAAACTTCGAAGCAGCTTTGGCCAGGCCCTTCTGACATATACTGCGCCGCAATTCTGACGATGGGATGTGTTTCCGTTGCTCGTTTGTCAGTAAATTAGACAAACGGATATCGACAATTACAGATTGGTGACCCATTTAGCGTTGACAAGGATGTTTTATCCCAAAAATTACATTGATCAGTCTGTTAAAACCTGCGCGATAGGGTAAGAGATATATGAGGTCAAGTCTATCGTTCTCAATTAGAAAGCTGTCCATTTTCACTATGAGTTTAACTCTGAATTGTTTTACTGTGAAAAGTTTTGGATTAATCCAAAAGATACTCTTTAATATATGTACTATGGTAGCTTTGTCAAGTATTATTTTGATCAGGCTTGCAATGTATAGCATATTGTTAATTACAAAGGGTTCGTTCGTTTTATTCTCTAGTCCCAGAACGCGTTGTTCCTCTGATTACCACTTACTAACTTCGATCTGAATTCTGGACACACGAGACGACCAGAAGACATCGCGGAGTGTCAATGTTCGATGTTATTTTATCACTACTTTATTAGCAAAGTTGTTCATGAGAGTTACCACTTGTTTGCTGCGAAATAAGCTAGCACCTTCCGTCATAGGTAGCGTTGTTGTATTCAAGTATCAATCTATAGCCATAGTGAACCGATGGAAGCACCAAGACAAGGCAAGAGAGTGTCTAGGACGACGTTGTTTCTTCCCTAAGAGTTCATTTATCTGACTACACCTGACAAGCATCCTCATAGCATATAATATTTCTATTTTCTATGTATATCCTTCATTTTTACTACCCTTCATTAATAGCTTAAACGAAATCTCTATTCAGAGCCGAGCCGAGCCGAGCCTTGCGTTCGAAACATTTCTTCGAAAATTAGACAACTATTTTAACAGTTTTATTGTATTGTTCGATCGATCGTATTGATATTATCGTCTTTTATGGATTTGTTTTTGGGCAAAGAACCGATTCTGTTCTCTCGCGACGATCATCAAAAATAGTGCGAACAGCGTAAGCCCAGTATACTAGCTACGGACCGACCTTAAAATAGAAGCACTATGAAACTCGATGTCTCTTCTACCGTTAACACTGGTCTTTTTCCACCTCTCTAAAACTATAGCGCAGTAGCGCTCTGTTTCGACAGACAGTCACTCCACCGGTAAATTTCGAATTCTTGTTATGTCATCAGTCACTGTCACCTATTAGGTCTGCCTGTCCGAACAC
This sequence comes from Varroa jacobsoni, assembly GCF_002532875.2. Taxonomy (NCBI): domain Eukaryota; kingdom Metazoa; phylum Arthropoda; class Arachnida; order Mesostigmata; family Varroidae; genus Varroa; species Varroa jacobsoni. Next base: position 67,904 of record NW_019213994.1, on the reverse strand, counting down.
TTCGATAGACCTGATCATGGGCCTAGATCTTGCCAAACATGTGCGCTAAAGTAATGGCTTGCATAGAAGCAAGTCATACGAGTTTAAAGCCGCAGCTGATTTATAAAATACCCGATGATTTCTGTTAGTTTTGCCGAGTCTAAACTAAAACAGCGAAAGCAAGGAAGATAATCCGGCGAATTGATCGACTAATGGTGGAAAAAATGAAAGTGCTTCAAAAGCTTCTATTCCATCAGTTACAGTTTAAATTTAACCCCTATACATTGCTAAAAACAGTAGTTATATCGGCCTATATGGGACTAGAACCTTGGCGAGCTTACGCTCTGCACGGTTAGGAATCTCGTCTCTCACGTATCACGATCAACACGTATCTGTAGATCATGCATTTAACGTTCCCGACGATGATATAAACCTTCGTATCGTGTCTAACGAAAATATTTGGATATGCACACGATCTATCAATATGCTATTCTGAGGATAGACCCGTTCAACGTCAACAAACGTTTCAAGACTTAAGTTACTGCCCAGCTAACTTGAGCTGTTACGTTTTTCGCCTTACTTTACGTAGGACTGCATAGATCAACGCACTATTTAAGTGTTTTGTTAATAACCTTTTCGATTCTACACATTCATATTCGCCTCAAAAATGCCCTTTCTACGACGAAGTGATGCGCGTGTGTAAACGTCTAACATTAACTTCAGTTCAAAACTATGCAATTGTATCTTCCTGTAACTCAATAACTGCTTTTATCCCTAAGGCTCGTATCGGATCAAAATCTGGGGGCTGTGTTTTATCCGTACCAGAAGCTCGAACCAACGTAGGCTCGATATCAAATACAGCTCTCCGTTGCCTCCCTATCAGAGAAGCAGTTCAGCTCTACGTGACGTTTTATAACAGCCTTGTAAAGTATGAATTGGCCGGATACCTGACTGCCTTATAGCAAAGGCCACCTTCAGGCACTTGCAGATGCGTATCATTGGTGCAAGCTAATCGTCAGCAGATCGTAGCGCATCCGTTGTGTTCAAGCACAAAAACCAATCACACCTTGAGGCTGCCGACGCTTTCGGCAACTTCCAGTTGTCTGCAGTAACGAACCTTTCTTTCAAATAAGTGAGCTTTTGAAATTAAAATAAATAATAATCTTACAATGAATTGCCGGCAAATGTATTTTGTGCCGTGTGATATGAACAGGTCGCCACCGAGATCTTCTGTAAATGTGGATAATTATGTTTTTAAGTTCATATTGCAAATTGTCCAAAATGCGATATATACGTATATGATTCATGTAAATGCAGTTTAATCTAATATATAACGAAAACCGAATAATTCGTTTTTGCCAGGCTGCAGGCATTTTTTTATATTTGCGTGTGTTCAAGTTATGTAACTTCGGGTAAATAATCGCCTGCAGATGATTCTTCTTTCTTCTCTGCCGTGACGCAGTCTAGGTGATATCCATTCTCATGACGCATTTCTGATACAGATTGAATTCACGCATGCAGTTCAGAACAAATAGTATTATAAAAACGCTTAATCATCCTATATATTTGCTATACCGCCATATATGTACCTAAGCAAAAAGCGACATTTACCTGAGTTGTTATATACTTGAATAAGCTTGTCGAGTATCTCCTACAGTATTCGCTATTAGTAACTTCTAACTTGTTCTTCGACCGCTTAAAAAGTCAGCTATCGATTTTAGTTGTTGAACAATTTTCGTTAAAGCAGATAGCAACTGCCAACCGCGTTTTACAGTTTCACAGAGCTTCGGAAGCGTCATTTCTCTTGAGTACCCGTCTTAATTCCATGTTATTATGACACACTTGGTTATTATACGAGTTAGCATGTATAGAAGGTGCTCGTTTATTTACTAGGAACTATGGAACTAATCCCTCACTTTTGAGCTGACCTAAGCGACTATTTGCTCTAATATCTGCCAAATGCCTGCCTTGTTAGGGACGGCCCGTTGGTATCGGCATCTTCACATCTGCAAGATATGTTAATGTCCTCATTTTTCTGCGCTTTTAGGTGTTTGCTGTAGACAAGCGTGAACACTCTTTGCCCAGATACCCGGTCGTTTGCTCATTAGCACGTTCCAGAATCGACACCAACACTAAATCTGGAATTTTGAATTTAGCCTCTGTAGCATCACTATGTATCTTAAAGAACGACCGTTGGAAATTTCCGATCAGGAATAGGGGCAAGGTGTCGTGGTCGAACTGTCTTCGCAAGAGCCTGGGTGTTATATTGTGGCAGAACTTAGACGCCCAATTATAGAGAACGTTCGTTTCCAGCTAATTTAGACGCCCTAAAATGCACTTCGATAGCCGCTGCTTTTGGGGAATAATAAGCAGCTTTTGGCAAAGCGCCCCTGTTCACTGTCTTTAATATACGCAAAACATTTGAGTTCGTCTATTTGCTCATCGGATCAGGTCGTACATGTCGGATCGCAGCGACCTGCTACAGGTATACCGTAAGTATCGATGCGGCGCTATTCCCTCATGTAAATGGTCACAGTACAGGGCGCTTTTGCGAAGTCTAAATCATGATAAGCGCGAAAATACATTTGGGCAAGATTGGTAATTCTTTTTACGACCTTTATGCTTTTGCGCACTTTGGAGTGATAACACCTAGCGGTTGACGATATATCGGAAAATCATTCTTCCTAGCAAGCTCGATAGCGAACTCATCTCTTCCTTGCAGTTTACGAGATTTGGTGGTAATATGCATATCCTTGAACTCGAGACTTAGCGCATGGACTACGTACTCCTCTAGGGCCCACGTGTTCCGCTAAACTCTCCATGACAAGAACCTTGTCTGTATTTAGTCGCAATGCGAACCAAGGATATATCATAGTCGTCCATAGTTACTATTTCCATTGCCTTTGATAGTTCTACAAAATCAAAAATCTTTTTTTTTGATGAGGAGACTGGAGTTTGTAGCCCACAGCAGAATCTGTAGTGTCCGTTTATTGACGATAAGATCAAGGGGTTCACCTGCAACGAGTGGACTTCTAAGCCCTGTGACAACTCTCTCATCACAAACTCTCAGATAAGAAGGCATCAACTAGATGACAAAACCCGTGACAAGTTCATATGTACACCTTCTGGCTAATGTACATAGTTGCCAAGAGTGTGAGAAAGTACGATTTATGAGAAACTAAATTTGTTTGCCGTCTTAGCCGGCAAATTGCTATTTGCCAAACGTCCTACACTGCCTCCATAGTATTTTCAGTTTCAATGCCGTCTTTGGATTTTTTTTCAAATTCGGACTCCCAGAAGCTAATGTCAATAGGCCGCCGTAATACTACGAAATCTTCAAGCTTTTAGCATAAGTGGGGCAAGCTTAAATTCCTTCTGAACTTAGACAGAAATTTACTGCAATATTTATGGTTAATATGAGGGAAAACATCACAGGACATAAAAACGGGACATAGATAACATAAGAATTATTATTTTGCGAAATAAAACCAGTTTGTTCAGCTTAGATTAGATTTAAATTACTAAACTTAATGCCAAGGTAACTATTCTGAAAGTACCACTCAAAAACTTTGGTAAGAAATTTGCTATAGCCAATGGTGACAAGTCAGAAATGCTTAAGTTAACAAATGAGACTACTTAAGGTCGCGCTTCGAGAGCTGCCGTAATTTTCTAGAATGAGAAATAATAATAATGAACACGGCATCCACTAGCTATAGCCAGCCCCACATGCTAAAAATGGTAACTGGTATACTATTGTTTTGTCGGTTGAATTTTAATATACATACAAACGGAGTTTGCAATCTTCCTTTCGCTTTCCCTTTAGCGTATAACTACTTTCAATGATTGAAACATAAAAATCGAGCAAGAATTAACAAATGCCAGATCTACCTGTAGTTGACATATATTTTTGTATGAGAACCAAAACATTGCAAACTCTTTGGGCTAGTGGAATGGAGGAAACACAAACAACTGTAGAGTTGATTGCAATCTTCTGTCTGATTACTAAAGGGTTTCTGGGAAACGCGATGTCGTACTATGGTATTCATGTAGGTTGAAGGTTGAGTTAATAAAGGCTATCAAATAGATGAGGAACACCTATTTCGTAAAGCTGTAAATGATCTTTAGGGCCATTCTATGATACAACAATAGACATATATATATATATATACACGTTGGACGTTGACTCAGAACTAAGTGCGGTTAAAAAATCGAAGATGAACTCCGAGGCTGCGTTTATGTATTTTTTTATTTAAAATTATAGAAGTGATGGTCATTTACGAAATACTTGCACAGCTACTTTTTTTTGCCCGGTGGGATTTGAAAGAGTTGTTCCATCGGTAAAGTGATTGCTTTGTGTATTTCTGCTTGAGCGCTTACGTACTATTTCTGTAACGGGCTACCTAACATTGTTAAACTCAGAGTTGCGTGACCTTTCGATTGGCCTGTATTTGTTTTATATGTTACCACAAAGCACAGAGTGAATCTTTCAAATGAGCTTGCTCAATATATATGCTCGTTGACGAGGCGCTCAAAGAGGCAGGGAGCGGGCTCACGCCTATGGAGGCGGCGGACAAAAGTAGCCAGACTCTAATAGTATCCAACAGACGCGCTGACTTCCGGACGAACTCTTTTACAGACTTTTCCCTACGTTGGCTCTATATATCTTCTGTTTAATATAAGCTTCCAATTAAATTGGGAGACCAGAGAAGCTCAAACCAAGGCTGACTTATAAGCTCAGTAGACATTAATTTGACTGTTCAAATACAAATTTTACTATGCTTATGAGAATCATTCTGGCTATATACGTATGTGCTCTATACCGAGCCTTCTGTATTGTGTCTCCCAATTCGAAATTCACGTGTCTCTATTAACGCGAAGCGCATTATGGATCACCACTCGTGGAATGTAGGTCGTCGTTATGTGTTGGCAGCATCACACGCTTGTACGGCCAAGACAGACAGCCAACCGCTAGTACTAATTATAAAGTTCTAACTTCATTATTGGCTCACGGAAAGCAAATATTATCATGGCCGATCTATAATTATGTGCGAAGAAGATAGGAATCATTCCATGCTGTCTGATGTCCACAGAGAGAAAGAGAAACCGAGAACGCATATGTGGGGAACGGTAAGCAGGGCTATGTGCAGGGACGAGGTCATGCCTCGGAAAGCGTGTTCCCGTCAGCGTACTAACAGCAAATAGCAGCAATCAGGTCGTATGTATGCTTAGAACAGGGTATACTAATCGCATGCAAGTATTTCACATAGCTAGACCGCTGGTATGTTGACAGGACGTGGACTTAGTCCTTCTAGCTTCCTTTTTCGTATTTGAATCTATTGTAAGACGCGTATGACGCTTTTATTCCCCTTCTTCATATCGGTATTTATTAAGTTACTTTTATGCGGTATGCTGCGAGATCCCTCGGCAAGTTCGGTTTCGATGGGAAAGCAAGAAAAGATCCGTCGAACTAAGGATTGCTTATTCGGATGATAGTAAACGGATGAATAGTAAAATTAATAAACCGCCGATACATCTGGACGCTACGTACTGATCACGTACCCACTGTGATATATTTTTAGTAGCATAAAAAACTGGCCAATCGTGATGAGAAAGCCTAGATCATCGTAGCAATAAAATAATCTAGTTTCGTCATACTTTTAAGAAACAAGCAACAAATAGCTCCGAACGCTTTTGGTATTTTTAGTAAATTAACAGCTTATCGTACGTTTTATCGTTCCGTACTTTGTTTGGGCTGTTCATGTGGATCGATCTTTAACCGAAGATGTAAACAGCCTTAGACTAAGGTCGTCTTATTGGTTTTCCCGAAAATTGTCAATAAGTAAACCGCTTAATTGTAGCAGCTGACATAACCTCGACGAGTTCTGCCTTTTCAGCTTTGTTGTGTCGTACCAGTGAGTCGCAAGCCGCAGTTGTTGCTTGTAATCTTACAGCTGTTACCGCTCTAGTGATCCCAGAAACATAGGCAGAGTCTTCAGACTTGGAGCTAGACGCTTCCAAGTATTAGACTTTGTGCATCTGCTAGTTCTACTTCGAAGTCATTTTTCGAGAAATATTCTCTCTGAAAGAGAAGGGTGCATATACAAAGTTTCAATGCCAACACATAATCGAAATAGCTTGTCCCTTATATTAGTCAATATTAGTGCTGACAATTTTAGATAGACAAAAAAAGATATTTATGATAGGTAAGATTTCCAGTACGCGAGAGCACTTTGTCCATATTCTTCAGTTGACTAACAAGAAATGCGATGGGTAGGGCGCCATCTGACGCAAGACGTAGTCAATACTAAACTAAGGAATTAGTAGCGTCCGCGCACCTTAATTGCTATATGCGCGGACATGAAATCATGGGTCAAGACGGCTAATTTGAAAACGACGGCGTTTGGTTTCTTGGCATCTTGACAATCCGCCTTCCTTGATCCGCTTCACTTTAGCCTACTCTCGGACATTTTTCCAGGATCCTTGGTTACGCTAGAGACTATTAGCCAACTCTTCGATCTAAAATTCTAGGCCCTCAGAAATTACCGCATGACTTCGGAGTAGCAGCCACTGGCCTATGAGTACTGTTGTCGGCATGAAATAGAGCTTTGGCCTGATGTGACACCAGCTCTTGAACGACTTTGTGGATAGCTAAGAAGCGCCACATTCACAATCTCTCAGAAACGACAGCTGTCACCGTCCTTTCGATTTCAATCAGTGATCAGTAGTGCAAAGATGATGCTTTTGGCATTTCTCGCGCCTATCTATACCGTTTCAGATCATGATAGCGTGTTGACTCTAGCACCGTTGGTGTCCAATATACTTCAGTGATTCCGGTCGAAGTGGTTTAGCTAGAACATAGTATGGCTAATTTATGTATGCATAGAAAAGTCGTTACGTTAAAACGAACCTCTCTTCTAATCGTGCTTTAGGAGCAATGGGTTTCTATCGGGAAAAACAGATTCCAATCTAGTCTCTTGTTTAATCAGGGCATGATCTTATTCACGCACTCAGTGGACATAAAAACAATTCGGGCAATAGGTAGACTACTGACCGAGCGCGACTTATACGAAGCCAGTATGTACAGGCCTAGGGTATCTGTTTTGGACTGGACGTAACATAATTGAGACGGAATATAAAAGACAGTACATTTATTTTGATAAACATTTCGCTAATGAGAATTAATGGTGTAGATCTAATTTCTCCCAACCGAGAAACGAGGCCCGCCCTACTATCATCTATACATATTCAACGCTATGTAAGTGTTATTCAAATATTCTCTATCTTAGCTTTTCTCTCATCCGTAGCGAACGAGATGATGGATGACATCGTAGGTCATTTCCTTCTTAGCGAGCTTAAGCCAGAATTAGATTCTGGGCTTGATCGGGTACTTGAAACACACTGTCTACCACTTTCAGAGATTTTGTTGAAATGCAGAAGGAATCTGAGACATATGTCCTCTGACTGCAGACAGCTTTGTCCGGAATACGATAAAATCACTACTTCGCTTTTGAAATCGTATTCGCCTAGCTAAAAAATTTAGAAGCAGACCATTCTGTACTCGTTTGGACAGCTGGGCCTAATCCTCATTTAGCCATCTGTTCCATATAGTTCCGTAAGCAGGGCACCAGTGCGCAGTACCTGCAGTGTCGACACTGTAATACATAAACAGTTTAATACGTACGCATAGACATACCAGACAAAATACGGACATCGTTTTGATTCACGTTTCGGTAGAAGAATTAGTACTACTTAAAGTTGCTGGCGGTACACGTTGATGTATCCGATCGATGCAAACTATCAGCTATGACGGCTCATAGGATATTTTTCAACTACTCACATTTAATTAATTACCCAGTCCGTCGACCGGCTTTTCAAGCTCATCGATGTATTGGTCGATGAGCATCGATGAGCTGAGTGGTCTAACGGCTGCTTAGATTCCGGCCAAACTATCCTACGACACATCTCCGACGGGAGATTTTCGCTATTACTTTAAGCGAAAAATTCGGGGCAGTTGGAGCGGTATAGAAAATATCGACAGAGCGTCATGCTTTTGAAAAACAGACCATTTTACGGCAAGTGTGCTCCGTTATTCTGTGAGCATTATGCAGAGAACATGAGCCTATGTCGAATTAGTTCGAAATAAATTATTTCTTTTCTAGTTTCTTGTCCTTAGAAGCATCCGTGATGCGGTTATTCTCACCCGATGCGGCTAACGTGCGCTGTACAGACAATCCTACCCAACGAATTAAATGGGCAGAAAGCGAGTCGAGCTGGTTACTCACCTAACTTGGGCTCTGACATCTTTTGGAGGAAGCCGTTTATGAACCTGCATCTGCATTAATCCGCCATTTTGTATAACTTTTTAGTCTACCAACACTCTCCCATGAGAACCGGCTAGTATAAGGACTTTTTCCTGCAATGGGACCCAGCCGCAGACCACATGCGCCTTACACTGGCTTCTGTGACAGCGGATGATCGGCCTAGATAATCACTGCTCTGCGACACGCCTGGACGTAGTTACCAAAACTCTTTCTCTTAGACCCAACTCCTGCGACCCGTCTAACCTAAGCAAACCTGCTCCCAAGATCCGTCAGATGACCAGCGGAAATGGCAGCGGAAGTCAAGCTTAGCAGGAGGGGCTCTAGAATAAATCCCTCTAAAGTATGTTGAGACTAGATCTTTCACACTTGGCGTATAATATGATACGTGTGTCTGTGGCTTATGTGTTTGAACCATAAACTAGTAGACATTAAACGTCAAGGAAAATGAACTATTCAATAAGAATCCTCAAATGAAGGTATCGTTCACCGCAGGGAAGACGTATGGGTTCATGATTCGTGCAGGCTTTGCGTATGCAAATTTCACCAAAAAGAAGTTGTCTTAGCTTTTTAACGCCTCTGAGCAAAAGTTATATAGAATGTGTGCACCATTTTTAAATTCGGAAGGACAATTTAATTTTTCTCAAGGACCAAACAGGATATTCCTTGTGGTGGCCTATCGGCACAGACCATGTTTCGGCGCTGTTCGCAGTTGCAAGCTTGCGTCTGGGCTCACAAAGAAATGCAAATCTGCAGGCTATAGGTTTTAGATGTGGCCCCGCCTGAACTGTGTGCACTTTTAACAGTTCTCTGTATGTCTCTATTAGCCATAAACCGCAATGGTTCTGTGTAAGAAATGGGTGCAGATACTTATGGATTGGTTTTATTACGATTCGACTGCATAATTATTTCGAATAGACAAAACGGCTTAGCGGAACAAATGCTGGCTTCTTTACCTACGACCGATATAGTACGCAGGAAACTTTGCCACTGTATATACATTACTTCTCGTACGAGATCTTGAGCACGACTCAATATCGTGCTCAGGTCTGAACGTACCTATATGATTATCAACTCCGTATCGCTTCGTGTCTAGCAGTTTTAAAAAATATTGGTAACTAGCCTATAGGCAGTTAAAAAAAAATTAAAAGAAAGCGCTGTATCAAATCGGGTCGCGTTAAGGCAGGAAAATGTATTCCAATAAACAATCAACCAATTATATTCCTCGATTTAGATATTTTTTTTGAAGTCGTAAGCGTTAATCGCTTAAAACACGACCGGTAAATCTTTCAATGTTTGCTTCCTTTACAATTAACAAGTAGACGTTTTTGTTTGTTTTTTTTAACTTAACGACGAAGTTCACAGAACCTGCTGCCAACAGCACTCAGCACTAAACACATCCGCACAACGATCACTGGCTTACAAATATTGCGCTACAGCTATGATTCATCCGTACATCGAAGTCCGCCAACTTAGATAGTTACCAACTTTAACTAAGTCGAGATGGAAAACTATGCAAGAGAGTGCTAATCCAACAAAAAACCCATATCATTCATCTTAAATTTAGCGTTAAAATTCCGCAGATCTAGGGCTCTCGCACGTAATTCCTCGTTGCTGTAAAGAAACAAACTAAAAGCTTAATACGATCTAGAATGTTATGAAAGCAAATGGAAGCTTTCGTAGATTCCACGAAGCGTGATCTTTGTACGAAGCAAATTCTTAAAAAATTGACTTTTATTCGGAGCTTTGTTGACGTGAACATTTAGCCCAGCTGTTGCCCTATAGTAGTACCAACAAAAAAAAATGTATTTGTGTTGATTATTTCATAACTCTGTTTTTATATGTCGTTCATAGAAAAACAACGTTGCATTCGGCACTATACTAATCTGGAGCACTGTGTTGCCGTAAAAGTAATAGAACAAACGAGAGAAACATAGCGCTCTTTGGAAGATTTGCAGGTCTACCTTGAAAAAAGATTTAATTTCGGGTTTGGCTATAACGTCCCATGTGCCATCAACGCATACGCAGAGCCGATATGGACATAGAATATTCAAATTTCTTTATCTGTTTGTTATCTGCTTTCCCTAAACCCTTTTAAGAGAATCCACGTAGTTACACAGCGATACATTCTGTTTGCGATATTTGCCTCGACAGTTGAGATACGTAGAAAGCGCCGTTCTTTATTGCCTCTTACGTGCATGCGTATCTCTAATCTAAGTGTAAGGATGAACGATACGATCGTTTTCGCCCTGATCGGTCTGTTGATACAGAAACTTACTTATATCGCGGTACCAAACAGATGCGCAGAGCCAGGCTTGCAGATAGCCAGGCGACGTAAACGCGGCAGGGGCAAAAGCGAAGGGGAAGAGTATACCATCGTTGAACTGGAGGGCTTTGTTGCATAAGATAAACAGCACTATTCTATCGGCACTAATAATTTATATACGACGCTGGCTGACGAGAAGAACAAATGACGCAGCCTTTTTGCAGTAGCGATAACAGAACGCTGTCCAAATCGGTTAGGTCTAATTAAAGGGATGAAAGGCTATTAAGGTGTTCGGTTTGGCTGAAGGGTTTGGCTCTTGGTAAGGTTGCTGTGTCAGTTAGACAGGATAGTTGTTCATCTTAGCAACAACGGTAAACGCTAGAATCGGATGCATTGCGGTTCCAAACGACACTGATGCTTGACGCAGACACAACGCACAAGATCGCATATCCGCAGGTGGCCTTTTCGCTCCGTCAGGTACGAACATACTAAAAATGCTTTTAGAATCCCTTACATAAACAATTCTACGGAAACTCAACAGCTGGGCTTCGTGACAAAACTTATGTAGGATTAGAGGAAAGGACAAGTGACTTGTTGGAAGAAAGGGCGGACAGGTAATGAAACGCTTAACCGTTTATTTCTAAAATAACGAGTGACCAATGCTCTAGATTACGGACCTACTACCCGGGTGATGCTAATACGGCGTATTTACTTGTTGCTTCGGCCTGTTATCTAGCGCATAGAAACTTTATGGACCTCTGAACACGAGAGCATGCCGAGTACGTAATTCATCGTACGATAGCCCCGTAACGGCGAAAACTTCAAGAGACGCTCACGTTTCGCTGACTGAAAATGAAATTAGTATGTGAAAAGGTGTTTGGTGCGATAAATGGTGGTAGATTGATTCCGGTGATTTGACTGCGTCTTGACCCCCGAACTACGAGTATTTTGTTTCGATATATATTCTAAATCGCCAGCTAAATGCAAGCCACAAAGCATAGTTTTTTTTAACCCTTCAAGGGGCTTGTGCACGCCAAGCACGGTAAGATCACCGAACTTGTTAATGAGATTTATGTTAGTCACTGTAATAAATATGTTGGCATTTCTAGTAATAATAAAATATGTGTTAAACTAAAACAGCCAAGGCAACGTTTCGCAAGAAATTTCAAAGTTGACATAACACTCTCTAGGTTCTAGGCGCGTCTGTGGTCTGTTGCGACGAATGAGAACAATAGCTAAAATAGATAACATCGCCGTCTGCTCGTAGTGGAAATTTAAAAGATTTGTCAACTGAGTATTTTCGTCTGTAAGCGACTATGGGACTATACATGATACCCACATCAAATTTGAGCGCTGTCTACTTTACCTTTAACGAATGCTACTTGGGTTTTGATTATAACGATTTTCAAAAACTACATAGCCATCTAGTGACTGATTAAACAGATCTATATATACATTACCCTTAACCAGTTCGTAGTCTCTACGCAATTGAATGGACGAAAAGTGCATTTTTCTTGTCAATTTTTGGCTACTTACCCTCTGAACGTGAAGCGGTTATTGTCGTCGGTGTTGGTTTCAGCAGGGAATGAGATAGGCCATGAAGTTTGGACGAGTGATTCGCGAATTAGTGCGCTCCATGAGAAGTGGACGCTGTGAAGATGAGCATCGTACGTGTTATCGGACCGCATCAGACGGCGACGTCGAGTCACCTGACGAATGTTCATTAGCATCGTGATTGTGATGATGGGTGGCGCTGAAGGAAAAGTGTACGGATTAAACTTTCTGTTTTATTCCGCGACCGATAACGCGTAGAAATGTAGAGATAGACGAGCGAGTATTGTCAGTCAAGCAGAACACCCTGGCGGCCTCGATGGGCAGGCTTGTGAAGAGGAAAAATGATACAGACACAATATTGACGACGACGACACTCGACCCGAGTAGCGTCAGCTGCTACTGTGCGGCCGAAAGTAATTGGAGTTGTGATTTCGGTGACTGTAGTAGTGCGGGGTAAGGGGAGGCAAAAACGGGTCGTACAGTCTTCTGGACGTGACAGAACTTGTTACGGTCGAACACGTATTTGCCAGCTGAGCACCCTTTCTGACTTGAAGATGCCGCTGGAGTCGGGTGCTGGGATATAGCCGCAGCTGCTGATGATGTTGTTGTTGTTGCTCTCTTTGTTTACCAGGCGATTGAAGCGGAAATACAAGGGACTTGTAGAACTCCTGTTTTCTTTTATGGAAGACGGTTGTCGTTTACCGAGGCCAGTACCATTAGACAAGGGAGATTTGAGCCAGGGAGTATGAATATTGTTCTGGATAGTTTATTATGCACTACGTCGGGTCGAGACGGCCAGATCGCCCAAAAGGGGTGCGTTCGTGGTGAGTGTAAGCAATCGTCTGTACGTCTAAATCGATAGCTAGCCAAGCTACTATCGTCTGTCAAGACGAATGCGATGACAAATGAAGCAGAGTGAAGACCGTGTTTTTCTTTGTCGGGTATGGTTTGAAGGAAAGTAGGCTATTAACTACTCTTTCTCCGCTCTCTCATATAATGGCGCCGCGTGCTTTTTGGTTATTCCTGTCGTACTTTTAGCAGAGTCATGTACCTTTTACACTGAAGTTCTAGCCGTGGGAAATTATATAGGCGTGAAGTGGTGGCTGAATGAAAGTTGCATAGTATCTTAGGTTATGTGGGAAGCAACGACGGTTGTTGAGGTCGTCCTATTGTTGCGTTGTGACCGGTTGTTGTTCACTGACGCAAAGATCACGTTTTGACTGAAACAAAAGTCACATAGAAGGATCAAGAGAGACAATGAGTTTACAAAATTAAAACGGTTGATTTTTTATTATATCGAGTTCAATTCACTATCGATATCCACTACCATATTTTACAATATGGTATGTTTCGGGTCGACAGTATATGTGACATGCAGTGTGCCTGATAGCACGAATGTTAGTATACCACAGTATGGAACGCTATCAATATAAATGACGGAAGCTTCACATTCCACTTCTTCGCCAGTGAATATCGCTTGGATAGTTTTTATGTATTTTAGATAGTTTAAATGCTAAGAATATGATTGCTTACGCTGTCATGAGAACTATTCGTGATAATGGCCGCATGGAGAACAAAGGCTAGGAAAAAAAGTCTTTATTTACTAGTTTTTCTAAATTAGTCACCCGCGCGACGTTCTACGTCAGTGTTCGTTAGAAATAAAGGCGCCTCACACATTAGAAAATTAATTTTAAGGGCCGGAGAATAAAAGCCAATAATTATTAAGCTACCAGACGCGTTTACTTATTTAGTTCAAATCGCATGCAGTTGTAAAAATGAAATTCACTGCATCTTTCAGCCTCTATGTTATTTAAGCGTTTTACGTTCGGTATCGTCGCTGGGCATTCGATCATGCTGGGCTACGAAACGAAATCTATCTATGTCAAGCTCGAACCTCGACCACAACACGTCTCTAAGCTTACCAGGCTACGCTACCTACCACCCGAGCACGAGGACGCACCTTTTCACATCTTTTACCCTTAAGTAATCCAAGTTACGCAGAGGATATAAAATTGGTACATGTGATGGTACATGAGGATATAAAATTTGTAGCTACTTACGGGAAACATGTAGTATTACTTGCCATTCATACAACATTTTTCGTTAGATGTAAGAGTATTCTCCCATCTGTTTTTTACGGCCGGTGTTTATTGGATCTTACTTCAAGTGAGCTTTGCTAGACTTTTTAGATTTTCATCCAACAGACCTGTGAAACGGTGTGGTAACAATATCCTGTAACGGCTGTACACCAATGTTGAAATTTGCGCCAACGATGGCTGTATGTTCATGATTCCACAGCAATGCACTCTGAGAGACGTGCATCACCCATTTATGTCGCGCCGCCCCCTCCAACGTTAAAAATCATAATCAGAAACTAATACGACGAATTGCCCCTATGATAGTTTTACACGATTTTTTACCCATTTTTTCCACTAAGGTGAATATGATATTTTGTGTTATTAATTCTAGGTGACAGTTCAACAGCTTGGAAAGTTATACACGTCTTCACATCTTTACTTAGCTGCTTTCTTCTCTCAAGTAGCTTAATATTTAAGTGGCATTTGGGCGTTTAAGATTAGTGCTATCTTGAGACGACGGTGTAAAAGCACAATAGGACTACAGTACAATAGCGACTAGATTGTAATAGAAACAGAAGAAAATTTAAACGAGGGAATCAAGCAGCTGCTACCGATCACAAGACGATTAGTACACGATCATGAAAACTCTATGACTGCTGAAGGTGTAAAGGGACATTTTAAATAATGCAATAGGTGTAGGCAAAACTAAAACGAATTTGGGTTTAGGACTTTGGTTCAGACCTGAATACGCTTTGAGTTTAGAAGGGAAAAGTAACAGAAAAGTCTTGGGTAGCGCCGGACGCATCCGTCGAGTGCGTATGATGCGCGAGAAGTAAATGACTAAATTAACGAGACTTTTATAAGATTAGATATTAGATTTATTAGATATAAGACAAAGTATATGACACAGATTATAGGTCACTGCGTTTTTTGTCTAATAAAATAACGCTAGTTTAAAATGTTACTGAGATCGAATCTGCGAGATGGGCTCAGGTTAGAAATATGTGATTTATGCCATTGGATTCTTCGGCCAAATTTCAAAAGGTCGGACCACGAAACAATTTTTGTACATTTTATCCCAGTTTCATTCAACAGCGAAGAAGCAAAATGGCCAGTCCATTTTTCTACCCCATTTTTACATTTGTTATATTTTCAAAAGCAAACGGAAGGCAAGTCATGTTTTATAGAAATTATTATATTACATGATAATATTACGTGGCGGTGAAATAGAGCTGTATAGGGCGTTTATGTCGAACATATACGACGCCGGTTGACGCTAGTCTTGCAGCAGAATGAAAGAAAATAAATGGATTCAGAGCACGATTCAGCTAAGTAGAATTTCGTATGTGTGTATATGTCGTGTGAAGGTATCTTCACACTCACTGAATTATATATTAGTGGACAACGTATTACGAGTTGTTGCCTCTGAAAGAAGACTTTATTATTATTATTATTAGTTGCACAGAATAAAACCGTCATCACATGCGTCACGTTAGCTAGCACCATGGTAATGTATCAGAATTTACCATAGTTATGCTAGAATTGTACATTACGAAAATAGTCGAACCAGATTTAATATAATAAAGTGGGTTTTATATACATTGTACACTTCTTGTCTATGGTGTGTCTCATAG
The DNA here is from genome assembly GCF_002532875.2 of Varroa jacobsoni. Lineage (NCBI taxonomy): Eukaryota > Metazoa > Arthropoda > Arachnida > Mesostigmata > Varroidae > Varroa > Varroa jacobsoni. The sequence continues at coordinate 52,075 of NW_019213994.1, read as the reverse complement.
ACGTGCCAGTAACTGGGCCATTCACAAACCTCGTATTGAGTAGTAAAACGTAATGTGGATTTACGGTCAACGAATCATAACCTTTGGCCTGCCTAACTTGGCAACAAATAATTATAAAGCATTATTTTCTTCAGATAGAGTAAGAGTCCTCTTTAAAAAATAGTTCTTTTTAGCTTTGTTGAACGACTGACTTTTACGCACAGAATCATTAGTGGGGTACCATCCGAGCCAATGACATCGGTATCTGCAATCGATATTTTCTCGAAAATAAAGTAATTGCAGTACGCTCGTTTAGGTCATATAATGGAGCAGTCCTTTACAAATATATTGCAATAACCTGTCTTCTACCGTAACATCGATTGTTTTCAAACAAATTGTAGCCAATTAATTAAATCAGACGACCAGTTCCAATGAGAATGCACGCTTGTTGCACTTTCAGAACGGCGAGATCAGAGGTAAACAGCAGCAGCTACCGTCTAGAGTACTAGGGCACCTCTTCCTGTAAACGATGTCAAATACAGCCTCACACACCACTTTGATTTCTTTGTTTATTTTTTCCTGCTTCTGGAAGATCAGAAGCAACGAAGAGTCTGGGCTGTCGCAGGCCGTTCCTGTTTTCATAATGGCCGCATAGACTGGGGTTTCAGGTCGACCGTGTGAGACAGCACAACTTCCTTACAGACGCGTGGATTAAACCAGCCAGGTAGAGACATATAGTATAATCGGAAATGACCGGCAAGAACATAGACAATCGATCATTTCGGCCAGGGTCTCTACGAATTAAAAGCATTAGACAATAGTTTATCTTTCTCATATTCCGGAAACAGGTTCCGAGGTTCTTCTAATCTAAATTTCTAATCTTGTTCTAGAGGGGATCGACTTCCCTTTAGAACCAGAGGTTGCAAATTATTGTAGGACCAATGCAACGATTAGCCTGTCAAAATGTGTTGCAATTTATCGCAAACAAAGAGACACTGTATTCACTGACTGACCGTCGTATGTGCTGCGGCGGACACATACAAATAAGCAAAATAATCTAGGCCCATCGACAAGTAGAATCACATACATTTAATTAGTGGTCACTCGCCAACCTCTGGCCACAAGGTGCCAACAATGGCACGAGACACTGGCTGATCATGGCACATTCAATCGTCACGGCTGTGCTTGTGAGCCCGGAGGAAGCGACAGATATCAGCACGTAATAACGTGTTGAGAAGCGGCGGTTTTCGGGTGCCGACGTCGCCGCTTAAGTACAACTGTCTTTCCCAATTACAAAAAGGTATAGCTTGTTTAGCTAGCTTTGCCTTAAGCACTGTGCCTGATTCGCGCCTATACGTGAGTTGTCGTAACAGGGGCGCGGATCTGGCAAAGGAACGCGAAACCTGGCGCCGGCAGAAACCGAAAACACCTGAACAACCGAAACAGAAAAATATGCCCAGGCAGAACCTCCGAAAAGTGCATGCGATACCAGTTTTGCTCTGATGGCTAAACCGGCTGTGCTGTCCTTGTCCGGAGCGGCGAGAGGATGTCTATGCAACCTTGATGATAAAACGGCTAAGGACTGAGTAAAACCACCCATGTGATAATAATCAATCGCATAGAGCGTGAAAGCATATACAAAATCAAGCTCTCAAATGAACGCGATGCTAAATTAGAATACGAAGAGAATGATAAATTTTCGCTAGTTATCAGGAAATCACTGTGCGTGTGGTTTGATCATGGATCTCTGTCTATTGGTCTCGTGCTGAGTACCTAAACACTTGCCCTAATAGAGAAAAGTGCCCAGAAAAAGGAAAATCTTTAGCGTTTAGTGGAAAAATCGAGTTCGGCCGAACCAGGTATCCGAACAGCAGATGAATAGGGTTAACTCGCTGTAATACTTAAGATAACCTATGTATATCGAATAATTCAGAATACATGTTTATGCCAAAAAGAGACTAGTGATTAGTTGTAATAAAGACCATATAGAATTTTCTTATTCCTCGGGAAGATTCTTTTAGGGTTCAATGTTTCTTTATATAATATAAATGTGCTTACTGAACCGGACCTGACGTGAACTCCGTCTCTAGCATTTGACAAGAACTTCCAAAACTAGTCAATAATATATTCGGTACATAATAGCTTCACTTAGAAACGACAAAGGGTTACTGCTATGTTCTATTCAAAGTATACTAACCTCCGCAAAAACGTAGTCTCTTTAATTAGGATGCGGTCATAATATATAATAATTAATAGTGTGCTGTGGAAACAGGAAGACTGGCATGCAGAAATAGCGGATTATGATTACCTGTATCAAGTACTGCCTTTATGCCTTAACAAAATCTATTTAGAAGATCGTAGATCGTCACATATCGGAAGGGTGAAACATGTCTCAATTTAAATTTCGGTATACAGACGATACAACGGGATAGAATAAGTAAAATATTCACACTATACTCGAGACTACTATGTATCATTTGGACACTATATGAGCTTCGGTTTACGCAAACGTATCAGTAATTTTTTATGCCTCGGTCTTTATAATTACTGGAAGGCTGTTTTAAGCACACATCACTTTAGAATGGTTATCATAGGATAGCTGAATTAAACACATTTATTCTTTTATTATTAAGAATATATTTGAAGAAAACATGCTTCTATGCTAAAGATTGTAGCTCGTTACGAGACAGCTTAAACTGAAATAACTTTTATTACGACAGTGAAAAAAAGAGGTACAATACTCAAATAAATAATAAAATGTACGATACTAAAAGGTGCAGCGAGCATCATTACTTTGAGTAGGTACGATTATGCAACAAGACCTTTGGTGACTGATCTAAACTACCGATATATGCCACTATCCTTGATGCAAAAAAGGCTAAAAGTTAACCCAAATAACTTTATTCCTTCTTCAGATGGACAGTTCAATTTTGTAACGTGTTAAAATTACTTCAGGAATTGCTTACATGAATATCTACACAAACGAAAGGCGCCGATTCTCTTCCATGTATTTGCAGGTAGAACAATGATTGCCGAGCAAACAGGTGGCGCCCTCGCCGGTGCTGCTAGCAAGTCTATAGAGCGAGTTTCTGCTCGCATTACCTGGAGGGCTCCACGTGTGTCAGTGCACTTAATTAGTTCCCTTAGGTTCCGTTTGCTTCATCAATTTTACTTGGTATAGCTTTAAGAAAAAATGCAAGACATGCTATTTTCATTATAACTTAACGACTCAGTTTACGGGAAAACCAAAAAATACATGATATATGTTTTAAGAGAACAAGATATATATAATAGCTGTGTATAAGAGGTGACAGATTTATAAAACACTAAAAAATAGCGCTGCGACTGTTGATTTCTCAATCAATTGAGGTTAATCTTATTAATGCAGTTTTTGGACATTTTGACAGTATGCAGATATACAAGCACCAAAGAGAACTGTTAACGGACGGAAGAATATAAAAGTCAAATCCACCTTACAACCAATACATCGCTATCTAAGTTATAATCTGCACAATCTTAATGATGACATTCTTGTAGAAGTAATATGTGGAGTTCTTAGCTACCTTGATTCTAATAACTTAATAATAATTCCTTGTGGAGTTCGATTCAAGCCGTTAGCCTACGAACTTAGGTATAGAAATTGGATCTAAATGCAATATACAATACTGACAAAATGACCCATAACCAAACAAAGAAGGTTCTATACAGATGACACGTAAGCTCAAAAAATAACAGCGACGCCGAGAATTCATATAACCCACCTTCGATTACAATTCCGATATTGATTCCAGGTTTATTTTAAACATATTTCATCCAGTTAGGTAAAAGGAGGTTCTTTGGACTGGTATGAAAGAGAACAAGAGTAGCCAATATTTCACTGGCCCTTTCGATGCGGTTTCGTTATGCGATGTACAGAGTATGCCAAATGTGTACGAAGACTTGGATTCAATAAAGTTATTTTCTCGTGATCCAGTACTCCACATTGTAACTCTCTGCCGTATCCTGCCGAAAAAGCATAGTTCTAACTTACGAGTTAACGAGGATAAAATTGCAAATCAAATCGGCCTTGTGGAGCCAGTCTATATTGGCTCGATAATTCTCACGAACGTTAACTATTAGTAGAGCAGAAAGTGTAAATGATACACCTTACATGGACCTCAGGACAAAACGGAGCACCTGGCAACTTAATTGGACTCTACTTCGCCTTTGCTGCCACCATCGTCGCCAGCTTCGTCGTTGAAAAGTCTGTTAGCACATTCTAGCAACAGCAACAGCAGCGGCAGTAGTTTCATGCAAATAAGACTGTCAACAGGATAGGAATGAAGCAGGCACGACAGGAGAAGGCCTGCCATCATGCTCTATTGCATGCAACGATCAACTACTACAAGAGCGAGTAACCGCTAAACCGTCGAATTGCGATTCTGCTAACATGATAATCGACGGTAAAGGGATCCCTAGTTTTAAGCTGGCTTGCGTTTTTCAGAACGCATTTCAATTACGTGATTATCTACTGCGGAGTTATACGTATAATAGGAGGGCTGAACTGTTATTACAAACTGCGTGTCGCGTACCTCATCCGCGTGAGCCTTGGTTTTGTTTTCAAGAGATACTGAGTTCTCGATCGTGCTGAAGACACGCGGCAAATCAGGCAGCGATCAAAAAGGCTAAAGTCAGTTCATTTAACGTGAGTGACAGGAATTGAAACACTCAGCATTTTCAAAATAAGGAAGCGATTGTCCTAGAAGAGCCTGAACGTCTTGACCTTTCGGTTATTTCTTTGGATCGATTCCTTTCACGAGACAACCCCTTTGGCAATGTGTCATCATATGATGAAGCTAAGTGTATGTCAGAGGAGCGACATTCTAGCTAAGAAGATTTACCTTAAAATATTATTTTTATAGAAGATTAGTACAAAGAATCAATATGGAGTAGAAAATATCAGTAACACTCGATCGCGCATTTGCACATATCTGGAAATCAAAGAATCAATAGCAAAGCTAGTAAGAACACAAGTAAGTGTGGTAAGTTTTCATTTAAAATTAATGCTAATCGATCAGTAATTGAAAGGGATTTGTATCGCTAATAAATAGGTCGTTAACTAAACTAGAGGGTAACGTAAACAACGGCAAAAAAATCATGGATTAATATAAGACTGAGTACAAATTGAAGGTCGAACAAATTGAAGGTGACATAATAATTAATAGAAAACAATAATGAGCCATGGACTAAGTTCATTACCAGAGTACTAGGTAATAGCCGCCATTTAGTTTCAAAAATTTTCCAATGATTTTCTATGTCTTTTTCAATTGACTTTCAGACTATCATTTTATAAACGTGTATAGTTTCCTTTCAACTCTTCTTAAGGCCATTCTGAATAGTTTCAAGAGGAAAAAATCTAAGTAAAGTAATTTGTCAGCACACAAATGACCCGTGAACCTGGTTTGCTTTTTGAATGAATTGATTCCAGCCACATTATTGCTCCATTGAACAGGTGGTGAGCTCCTGGGACCTTTACTAAAAAATTCATATAAAACCTTTTCGTGGTCTTAATAAAAATACGTAAAATAATTAAAAGAAAAATGTATGCCATCCGATAGCTTTACCATGTTTAGGTTGCATTATCGTTTTGGGACGGGAGCCGCCCGTCTATCCGATGGAATGCTTAATGGCTATGCCGGACGTAAACTTGAAACATAAAGAGCCCGCCTAGTAAATTCGTTATTTCGTGACGTGTGGGTCGATTAACGTATTTAGAAGATGACAGGATTTCACATTTTGCAGAATCTGTTGTTCGCTCTATCTTTTTCCGTGAGCGATTCCGATTAGCTATCTTTTTATAGCCTTTGCTAAATATATTGAGTATTTGCTATTTCTTTTCCGTAAAAAAGGTTGTCAGAGCATCGCCGTCGAATATCTACAATTACCGAGTGACCAACATTGGCTGTACAAAAATAATTTCCACGAGGAGGAAAAGGCCAGCATTAACCCTATGCATATTCCGGACTAGGCGCAAATGTAACGGCGTGATTACGAAAACTACTGGGAATAGATTTAATTCCCGCTCGTTTAGCTTTGCTGGTAGGTGATCAGCGACAACTTACATATATGAATCGTGTGTGTCAATGTATTATGTAATACAGTGTATTTCTAATTTGAGAGGTCAGTGATTCGTTATAATGGCTTTGCCATACGATTTAAAACCTAAAGTTGTATGTGTACACAGCCGCCCACTGCAGGTAATAGCAAAGTTCAATTCATCCGATTTAACAGATCTATATGAGCAGTTATCAAATCTTTACAAATGATATTCACTCTTTAAACCGCTCCCGATTCCACCTTCAGATCAAATAAATAGACTGGAGCCCCAAGGGAGTTAAGTTTCAGGATTCTGATCGTGTACGCCGTCATGAGTGCTTTCATGGACTTAACGACAACGTGCGAGGTGAAGCTATAGTCATCGGCAGAGATAATCAGCTCAAAAAGCGAACCACCAAAAAAATGAACGTTAGGACCCGTCCTACTTCTACTCCAAAGTGTTAACGACTTTGTCTTCATCAAATCGGTGGTCAGTCCCAGCTCTGCTACTTCAGTGTGCTATACCGTGAGATCCATTGGGACAGTAGATGACCATATTGTTTGTGTGTAGGATGACCTTGACTCAATTCCCCGGACTACTTGACCGTATGAGGAAAATGACTGAGTAGTACTGATATCAGTAGAAGCTCAAAGTGTCGCTTTGTCTCAATCCAATCATTTAGAAGAAGAGAGTAGATTCATGGCTATAGAGCTATATTTGATTTATCTGCTTCTCCTATAGTAAACCTGTTAAATGGTCAATGTGTCTTTTGAGCACTCACGAAATGAAAACCTCGACACTCAGAACCGAGTCATAAAGAGCCTTGAAACCGACGAACATTGCATGCAAGCGGTTTCAAAACTTGTCAAGTATTTTTCTACTGGTGGCCATGAGAGATTCGTAGCCAGCGTTTCTCTTAGCGATAACACTGATAAAGTATTATGTTTTCGTCCGCCTAAAACCATTAGCAAAGTTACATTACTCCACTGAGGGGAGAGTACCGGCCTGTAGATACATATTGAAGAATGCTGTCCAGTCAGAGGTTAAAGTGAAAGCCCTCTTGAAGTGCCCATTGTGGACCTAGTAGGCGGCGACTGCCCTGCTGACATGCGGGCTCTCGAGGGCCTGTAGGATATGCCGAAAACTCTCGACCAAGTAGATTACGTTCCGAGTATGATTGAGATGGCGACGGTAAGGCGTCACGCGAACTGATGGAGCCACTTGTGTGCTCACCACTTTCAGGGCTTGATTTACGACTTCTTTGATTGTCGTGGCTCTTGGAAAAAGTGTCGATCGCTAGGTATCCTGTCTGATGGATGATTCTTCGTCCTCTTCTAGTGTTACTGCCGGCCCATATTCACGAAACTAACCAGATGTTCCTTGTCTTGAAAAACCGGTAACTTTGCCACGCAACGTTCCTGGATTTCCTCCTCCGTCCTTTCGACTTTTACATCCAAAAAAATTTGATTTCTCTTGCGAGGTTAACAACTGACCTGCCTGCTGTCGGATCCACCTCCTCGATAGCCCTGCAAACTATGCGACATACCTGGTTACACATCGAAAGATACATACGGAGTACAAAACGTGTACCCTGAGCGCATCCTTCATCTTTCACACAGGCACTTGCATTGGTTAGACAAGATCTTTCGCTTGCTGCCCCTGCGTTGGAAACGGCGTTCAATTGCGTGGAAATTGAGTTCCAAGGTCAGTTGTTGTTCTTGTGGAACAGCTGTGCCGTAAACCGGTGTCTGTTGTTGACGTATGTATTCCATTAGTTTGGGTCAGATTCGGGAACGGCGGCAGAATTATCTTTAATCAACGGAGCGACGCTCGAAGACGTTGTATATGAGTGCTATCCCACGATCTGTATATAACTTACATGTTCTTCAAAAAATTGTCGTTACACTGTATTTCTTGATGCACGAAATGGAGGCGAAAAAACACATATATCAAAACCGCCCCAAATTCGCACCATTGGGTTTACCGAGCACATGAAAGACTAACCACATATCCGACCCACTTAGGCACGAACTGATAGAACTGCCGGAAACCAACGTTTTTTTAAAATAATTACCTTCAAGGTATCTCGAACGGCCGTCGTAATAACATCAACGAAACGTAGTGCACTTAGATTATCAATGAAACAGTACGTAAAGCACTTGCGAGAAATGAAAAAGGTATAACGAAAAAAAAAAAAAAAAAACAATTAGGAAAAATAACTAGCCTACGTACTGATTTGTGTATGTTCCAATTTAGAATGAGAAATATTCCGCGGACTATTGCCGTCCGAAGAAGAAGCAACTTATCTCAGAACAAACACGTGCAATCAATAAATGAGCCGACTATAGTAAACAAAGATGGAAACATTAGTGCATTAATTCTATCACCGCAGGTAAACAACCTGCACAGTAGAAGCACGGTAACAGTTTTTTTTCTTATCGCAACGGGCTGCAGGCAACGGGCAGACGCTCACTAATTCTAAAGAAAATTCAATTGGCCAAAGTAATCGCAGATATTTGATGCATGATATGCTCAAACGGCTTGTCCTACATTCAATTAGGCCTATATATTACATTCCTATATTTCAATAGATGAGGCTTTCGCCTGGGAAGTTTTTCAACGGTGCACGAAACGGGTACTTGATCCATAATTTGCTAATATTTTTATAATAAAATTTAAAAACTCTTCAATGCCTTATTAAGTTAGCATCGCATGCATTTTGATAAAGCACAAAATTGATTTAATACCATTCTTTATATTGATGGTCGGACGTGGACTGGTAGAATTTGGGTTGATCGACGTCGGTTTGCGATCACCCTTGTTCAAATTTGCCAGTTATCAAAATTCGATTGTATCAACAGTAACTTAAAATAAAAATGCTTGGCTAGATGCATTTTAAACTGCATTAGGACTGAATCGCGCGGCAAAGCTAAAACACAAAGGAAGTGCACCTACTTTGATAGTAGGACTAAGGTTCACTTATCGTTAAGTTTCATACAAAAACTCCCTACCACTCTTTCGTCGTAGGGAGAGCCGTTAACCGTTTGGGTAAGTCGAATTTTATGAAACGATGTTTTCACCTTAATTTGTTGTACCTGGAGCGGGTTTAGCACGAGTAACATCTACAATATTTTGCCATTACCTCTGTTATCCTCAACCTGAGTCTAGAGCCCCCTGTTGAACTCCTGAGGCCCCGTGCTCGAGGCAATTAAGGCACAACGCAGAATAGTCTGTGACTTTTTCCATTTGTTTATTATGACTGTGCGAGACACCTAGATACTTGCATGATTGTACCATCGAAGTTGAGAGCATTCTCGGATAGCGCCTAATTTATTAAAGCTGACTAATGGCCTGGAAAGGATAAGGGCACGAAGTTGCAGAGTATCAAGTCGCATTATCGAGTTGTTTTTGAATCTACGTATTTTCGTTACATACTCATTATACATAATCAGGTAATTCAGCTAGAGGACGAGCAGTCCATCTTCAAATATTATATCTCACCGACGAAGCTGAATTCATAATCGCACATTACTGGGCGAAATTGATCGCTCACCTATATCCGACGCCATTTTAGAAGTGAACTTACATAAGGCTTTCATGACTTTTACCTAATCTGTCGTGGAAAAGAACAGGTACAATAAGTTATACTATGTGCGAGCCCTCTTTATAGCGGCCGTTATACGTGACAAGCTACAGCCTACTCATGAATAGGCCTAGATGCGCTCAATGATCTTTGCAGCTGGAGCTAAAAAAATCTCAATCGTCGTTGGATAGCCTAAAGGGTCCTGTCAGTATCAATGTGCGGGCGACATAGAATCACTCAATCTTATTCTGCTTACATTTAGTTTTAAATGAATACTTGTGTACGGCAAGTGGATGGTATCGTTGACGAGCTCGTGAAATTGTGCTATGAAAGCGTCTGAAATTTTCACTGATGATTTGCAGAGGAAGCTAAAAGTAGCGGTACATGTAAAAATATCACAAGAGAAAATAGACTCACTGAAATGTGCATTGATCAAAGTTAATAAGAGCATCTTTAACGATACGCACTGGTGACAAGAATATAATAAAGACCTGGTAGGGTGCCACTAATAGTCTTTCAATAATCAGGTCGCCCAATTAAATGTATTAAGTCATATAGTAATGTTTCGTAACTTGACCTATCGGCAAGCGTTCGTTGTATTGAAGATCAACCCTGGAACGCTGGCATTCATGGAACCAGCAAGCAACTTATTAAAATACTGAACACGAATTGCCACCCTCTAGCTTGCAAGGCTAAGTTACGTTGCCAACGCAATGCCCCTATAGTTTCGAAATGAAATCATCGTTGCGGTCTGTTTTCATTTCATCTCAATGAGAGTGAAACCATTATTTTCGTTACTCGAAAGTCACAAAACCACTAATGCTGCTATTATCCTTCCAGCACTGATATCTTTCGGGGTCCATTCAGATGTAAATATTGAGCCGAGCTATGAGCCTTGTCCTACGCTCGTTTAATTGAAAACACGTCCTGTCAGGAATTCGACTAACCAGTTCTTCTTAAACATTTATGACTGTAATAAGCTCTCAAGGTCTTAAAACAACCATATCCTAGTATCACTGCAGTACCAAAAATGAAAGAACAAATATCGGTTATTAGCAGCGAAGAAGTTCCGGTACTTGAAGGGGGAGCATACTATGACAGTCATTAGCCTGTCAGTCGCTTGAAAATAAATTATTCAGTCATACAAAATCAAAGCAGTGTAACCTAGAGAATCTCGGAGCAGAGACACAGCGCCGATCCTTTAGCAGTGTTCAACAAAAAGACCACGCCTTGCGGGAAACCGTACCATCCGGCAAGGGTTTCAGCTTAAAGGACGAAACTGTCAAAGCAGACGTATGGCGCACACTCAGGATACGCAGATCCTTCAAACTTAACTTATAGCTCGGCGGTGAACTGGAAAAAATAAAAACATTTATTTTAAATATACAGATTATTCATAAGTTGCAAATACAAGCTTCTCACTTCTTCGAGTTAAAGTTTGGTGCTATTCAATTCGGAACGTCAATAACGTATAACATTTGGGAAAGATTCGTCCAAATAAGTTCGTTGCTCTAGCATTGTTTTCTAACGTCACTATATAATATTATAGAAATAACCAAGCTGATACCCTATGAAGACTAGTTTGAGAAACCTTCCATCATAGATAATTTCAGTCCGCCATCTCTGCACCTCGGTTGCGGACGGCTAAAAATAGGTAAATAGTGCAAAATTTGCTGCTTTGCCCATTCTGACGCACCTGCGCATTAAGTGAACGCCATTGAATACACATCGATGCTTCGGATCACACTACTAATTTTTTTTTTTAAACTGTGACACTATTACGTTTAGGAGGGACGCTGAGAGAACTGGTTATAATGTATTTTCATACTTTCAGATCACACTGAACAAATTCAACACAGCTATACACTTTGTGTGCTTTGCTATATATCCGCTCATGAATTAAATACGGCCTACGCGTATTGTTTAGTCGACGGACTGCTTTAGCTCAGATAAGCTGCCAACGACGATCGGCGTCGATCTAACGTTTTTTGTCGTGATCTGGTTCTGTTCACTACAATCGCTTCGGAGCTGGTAGTTCAGGCCAAGTTAGACAGATTGCACTTCGACGGTGTTACGCCATTCCTACGCAACGACAGCTCTGGATCTCGGTCTGCGCCGGCGGAGGCAGGTCTGATAAAGCTGCTCTAGATTCCCAACAGCGCCTAAGTAAGCCGTCCTATAGCTTCGCCACCTTCCAAAACCAGCTTAGGCTTTCTGACCCCAAAGTCCTTCTTTGTACACGGTTGTTTGCTTCCTATTCAGGATAGGCCAGTATTATCTATTCAAGGCACGCGTCGTATACGTAACAAAAAGAACTAGCACATAAGGCCCTGCTTTTCCATAAGGTATGCTGCGGATTTGAAGGTTGTGCGTCAGAGTGCCGCGAACGCTGGCCCTAATAGGCGCTGGCTTGCGGCTGTCATCTTCTGGCGTAGCGGCTGTAAGGCTCGCTGGTAGCTTGTAGCCAATAAAGCAGATGGCATTATGCAGCGTATGCACCTGAGTAAACTGCAACACTACCAATGCAATCGCCTCGACGAAAACAGGACATAGCATGAACTTACATATATATATGTATATAAAAGTATATATGCGTTATGTCTTTCTACATCTGGTATAACATGCTTAAGTTTAACAGTGGTTTCTATACAGAAGGATACAGTCACCGGCGTATGCGCCTCGGCCTGCTTATGCGTGATTGTACCCGTGTACGACACTATATTAATAGAAGTATATGAGGTCATTTACGCTCGTATTTCATATTTAATGCGATGCTATTGAGGTTTTGAGCACAGTTTTCGAACATATGTATCACATTGTACGCTAAATACCCTTTCTTTCTCTCTCTCTCTCCCTACATATATATATAAGGGAAGGTGAGCTTTAATAAGACACTTTTTATTCGAGGGCTCATAGAATCTAATGTGCGAAACATCTGATTAACATTAGTATTATAGCCTTGTCATTTGGTTATCATGTCACTATTATCTAGTTTCAATACGTGCACATAAGGAATTACTATGTTGAATTTTAGAAAATTTAAAAAGTAGCTCGAATTAGCCAAACGAACTATTACTACTACTACTACTACTACTACTACTACTACTACTGTAGGCCAAATGAGTTGATAAGAACTTCGGATGAAAGATGAAAAATTGGTGAAATTTAACAAATACTATGAAAGAAATGCGTCTTATCACTCTCTTAACGTATAGGCAATGGCGGCGCTGTCGGGCTTATTTTTCTACGAGGTAATGGAAAAGGCAGGGCAAATAGAGCTAAAAAAGGCTGAGGATATGCTAACAGCGCGGCAGGTCTCAGGTGTCGGACCAGTGCCAGCTACATCGTGAATCGTAATGGCGAAAATACCAAATCTGATCTAGTTCTAAGAAAAGTTTGACTGATTTATGACATGAGCTAAACGTGAGACGAGCTGCCGAGAACGTTTGCCTCATATGTCTACTCACGCGTACCTCAACTCACAGGAATGCCATCTTCGAAACATACCCCAGTTTAAAAAAGATATTAACTAAGTGAATATAAATATGACAAGCACGACAACCTAGAAAAAACCACACGATTCGGCTGGCATTGACTATATACACACAAATCTCGATCTGTTGCCGGATAGTAAGTAAAAAAAACAATTCCATAAATAATTCAGAGTGAACAAAGACGACCTCATTTGATGTTAACTTGAAGACCAATCAGTGATTTCAATTCGACCTTAGTTTACAAAATTGGCGAGCACGGCTTAACTTGACGGCCGTCTACCTACTTTACAAGATATTTGCAGTATTTCGATTTAAATTTATCTGATTTCAATCGACCTTCCTCATATATATATATACATACATGTACAAAACCGCACTGTTTTCTTCGGAACCTGGACTCTGCGATTTAATGGAGATAAATGACAAAGAATGCTATCAGTACATACGAACATTAGCTTGATTGAATACATCTATGCCGTTGCGAAAAATGTTATAGACAGTTCGGGAGCGTTCACATATTTTAAGGTGATGATTATTGTGTAGGACTAATTTTGAAGAATCTAGCTTCTCCAAACACTAGCTTTTCCTAATAAAATTATCTCGTAGAATCAGACCTATCCACTGGACCTATCCATTTTTAAAGTTTTTTTTGGGATTACAGACACGGACGACGGACAATTATCGAATAGCAAGATTCCAGAAAGTCACTTAGTTCTAGTTTTTACTTGTTATACATAAAACTCGATTCTCTTAGTCTTAGCTGAAATAGGATTTATGCTTCTTTACACGGAAGCTCTTCATATGAGAGCTAGCCTAGCCCCTGAGTTTCGGACTCTGTTCCCTACCCTCGAACGAACCCACCTAAAAGGAGAAAAGCAACCTGATGGTGCCTGAAGAAGCAGGTCCCGTAACATTGGCTTTTGCTTAGCATTCTTTCCTCGACCAGAACGCCGACGACGTCACGATATGTATGACGTCCTCAACGTTGATGGGCAGTGTCCTCACAGCAACTGCATATATTCATCTGCCGCCCCGGCCACCGCTTTCCTGTCAAGCTGGAGGACAGATCTGACGCAAGAGAGCCACGCCTTGCTACCGGCAACCGGACATCCGTCGTCAGCGCAATTACCTCCTTACACATATGCTTATATGTATAAGTGTTGATTACGACCACTATTTTGCAGTAAAGTGGTGCCTGTCGGAAACATCCCCATGCTAGGTAATCGAATTCCTTATTCCATCAGGGCCCCAGCTTCCTTTTACCTGTTTTTTTTCCTAGTTTACTTTTAATGCTAGTAACGGTTGCACCTACTTCGTATTCGAAACCCATTCAATTTTACAGGATACGTCATTGAAAAATTAGATCTGTCGAGTGCACTTGGCGAAATGGAAATTTTCAAGCAGGGAAAGCACTACAGAAATTTTCCCTGCCAACCAGCATAGCGGTTGCACTCTTTGCTTTCATTTAAATGCCGATTACCGCAGGTGGGCCGTCCCCAACCTAACTCTTTTTCAGAATAGAGAAGTGGAGCCAATTTTTGAACAAAGAGACAGTTTCCACAGGCATTGCGAAAGCAAGGGGGAGAGACCATGCTAGACTTTTTCCTCGACGATTTTTTGCATAGGAGTATGCGTATAACAAAGGCCATCTCAGCCGCTGATCCTAATCATAGCGAATAGTCCCATTACATTGACTGCATCGAAAACAAAACATCATCTTATTTTATTCAGCTTCGGTGTTTCAACTTTCAAAGAACGAGGACCAGAAAAACGACACCGTCAGGTCGTACTCATTGAAAAGAAATCTAATTCTCTTAATCCATCCTGTGAATTGCTAGCAAAGATGGGTCTCTACAATGATTTTAACAACACTGATTGATAAAAGGTTTGACTTTCCAAGCATATAAGTTTTTTCAAATAAAGCAGTATCATCGGCGTTGTTAAACTTCAGGTGATAACCTTAGCTGGATAGCAAGTATGTACGAAAATAAATCGTGCCTATTTGAGTATATTAACATGTATTTATCTCTAATGTACAAAATTTAGTTTTGTACATTAGACCAAAATTTGACGGACTCATTCTTCGTTGCTAGGCCAGCCTATGACACATGGCTTTCCCTTGAACCAGTACATTAATACCAAGAAAATAAATAACCGTATCACATTTTTGAAAATGCTTTATAAGGGAACAGAACCTTGTTTTTTCAAGTCAATAGCAGCCCATCTAGCTTCTGTACTTCCGAGTGCGACACCTACATTTGCTTAGTATACTTCTACACAGCTACCGATAAAACAGTTTTAACAAGAGAAGCAATTGCAATAATACAATACATGAAGCTTGGTGTACGGTGCGGGTGCAGTGCTGACTCAGAGCTACCCACATCTAGAAAAATCGAATGCAGAGAGGTCTGCATTTCAACGGTCTATTACCACCGCATACAAAGCAGAAATACTCTATAGATCTGCATTCAGGATGGTATTACGGCTTGAATTGAGCAATGTATAAACCTCTTACCCGCTATCGCCGACCTTCTAATATGGAGTATTTTCGCACGTAGAAAGTATGGGACGATTTTCTTACCTAATTGAAATAAGAAAGTTTCTGCTATATCGTCTGCCTAAGACAAACACGCGCATGTTCTTCATTATCGAAACGCTGTGGTAAAATGTGGTTGTCCGGGCATTTCAGTGATAATTTTCTATGACGTTACCATATACCGTATATTGAATAACCTACCTCTATATGTAACTCTGGTTCAGTCTGCTAGACTTTCCTTTTACATAATATATATATATATATATAATAAAGTGTCTACTTGCAGCTGTATCTCAGGAAACGTTGTGGCAGTTCGTGCACTTCTATTACAAAACACACACCTGTTGCCTTTGAAAAACAGGATGCTTACTACTGATCGAAACGCTATCTTCTGATAAATTCAAAGCCCTTCAGAAAGTGGTTTCCGTATCCTGTTTGAATCGAAAAGTCCAAGTCCGAACGTTGAATTGACAAATTGCTGATCCTTTTAGATCTGAAACTACTTCTCTTTAGGTTGAACGATCAGCCGCATGTTGGCCTATTGCCAATATTTAAAAAACCTCAATCCTAAATAGACCTAACCAATTTTTCTTGACATTTTCTTTAATTATAAAAGCAAATGCGCGCTGAACATCATTATGTACGCGACTGTGAGCTGGAGTGAAAGCCTATTTATAATTTTTTAAAAGCCGGTCATTATAGAACATGCTTTATTTAAAGAATCACTCTTTGATGCGTTCATAATGCCAAACATCGGCCTTCTAGTATGAAAAACGCTAAATTCAATTCAAAACCTCTTTTTGTTAAGTAGAGGATTAAGAAATAACGTACATCAGTAGATAGATTTTCATTAACATACCTATCAACCTTACAATCGCGTGGTATTATATGCCATAGCTGGCGAACTTTTGCTTTTGCATGAAGAATTGCTGGTAAAAAAATGTTCGACGTACGCAAATGATATATAGGGAGCAAGGCTGAGTTTCCTGCTACAGTTGTTATATATAATTATAACCGACTATGCGTGGAGAAAGCGGATAAAGTAAGTTAATAACTGAGAACTCACTGGGCAATGGTGGATTTCACACTCCAGTATAAATGCTTTATTTCTCAGATTCCAGACAACTGCAGCCTCTTGTCCATCTTCTAGCTAACTAGTTTAGACTCGACTTTGTCAAGTAGCCGGTGTTTAGAAAAAGATAAAAGGTTGTCAGTTTTTGTGCTTGGTTCATATGTCTACCTTCATGATATACCGCTATACATTGTTGCTTAGGATTGTTGAATTGCACGTGTGGCAAGAACAGTTTTACAATCAGAGTATAATTCTACATATAATTGAGTTTAATTTCGAGTAAGCTGCCAGCTATTACGCGGTTCATCTAGTGTAGAAACAAAGCACGGGTCATTTTTTATTTCTCTCTATTTGACTAGTAGTAACGTAATTAAAGAAGGGAAAAACGTTTTTTCCATCTAGCCAATCGTTACATATTGTGTATGTAAAACGAACAGAATTGTGCTTGGCTTCGAATAACCGAAAAGCTTTGAAGGTGGTCCCGCAGGGCTTCGTAGTAAATCCGCTAGCTCTGCGATGGTAAGAAACAGCGCGAATAATAAAGAACAAGCTCCGGGAAGACCGGCAGAGGCAATGGTATGAAAGGACGTCGCATGAGAGTTCTATCAAAACAGGCTTTTAGTTGTAGGCCGCTCGTTTTTGTATGTTGAGGTGAAGGAGTTCAAAAAAACAAGATTGGGAACGACGACAGCAGATTGTCGCTGACGACTGGACGAAATGTATTGATGTTCACTGAATACATACCAATCAGGACAAGGATCCACAGAAACACGAATGCCCATTCAGACTCACAACGTATATTCCGCACTGATAGTACCGCTCGCATCTCATTTGATTGTTGCCTGCTGCACTACAGTTAGAAATAAATTAGGTAGTAGACAAGGTATCCATTCTTAAGAAGGGTAAACAATTTTCAACTTCTCGTTCCACGTCCTGATTGAGATAGAGTTTTTGTCCAAGTTAAATCAAATATTGGATTGAAACGTTCGGATCTTGAATTAGGACGTAATAGTATGCCTTATTCACTGAAGATCAACGGACTAGAGTTTCAAAGATCGAATCTAAGTGTGTACAGCGCATGTAAATATACCCAAGAAAAACTATACATTTCTATATATATATATATATATGTTTTTTCCAGTTTGCGTTTGTTGCTAACCTGAGAAGGTCCTTGTTTTTATGCATGGCAGACCTCGTCTGGCAACTTTCATGTACGTCAGAAGCTAGAGAAGTAGTACGTACAGCAGCCCTAAATTGGTAAAAGGTGTTCACGACACAGAAAACGAAAAAGTGGGTACATACGCTCACCGGGTCATATGAAAAAAATATGTCCACAGGAAAACGGTCATAAAAAAGAAATGTTCTTCAATTGAAATAGCAAATGCTTCCGCTGTTACGCGTAGGTTTTTGATTGTGGCCTCTACCGCTTGTCGGAATGGTTTCTCTGAATATTAAGTTACTGAGTACAGCTTAGGCAGCCAACTAGTTAACCTTCATATATATTCCAGCGGAAAATTTCAAATAAGTAAATATAAAGCCGCCATAAGAGTCCAAACGTAATATCTCGCTGACATAGAAGATGGCTGAGCTTACCCTAAATACAAACACTGCACTGTAAATACTACTGACAAAATCGTTTTAGCTCGCTAGGGTAATGGGTACTATCCGTGAGAGTTGCCTGTCAGTTCAATCAGTTGCCGCAACAAAAGCCGTCGTAAAATACAAAATAAGCTCGCCCATAAAACCACCGCTAGTGCGTTCTAAGCTATAGCTACGGCTCTCTTGTAGGCGTGTTATCAAAAGCTGGCTTAGCTAACAGCGAACAGCTTCTCTTAATTTGATGACTCCTTTGGGCGATCGGACCAATTGGACCGCACTTGGGATAGAGAGCGCATACGAACCCTTCTCCATTGGATAGCTCTATAATAGTGGGTCCTCTATAGAAGCGCTAAAATTGTAGGTTTCTCCACGGGTTGGTTCCCTGTCGTAGCTGAAAGCAAAGCCGAACCAGCGAAGCCTACAATTGAAAAGATTCGGCAAAGCAGCATAGCGAGTCGTCTAAGACACCTGACCAAGATAGGTTAAATGGGATTGAGAAGATAGAGATTGCCCAATCTGGCCCTGTCTCGGCTTAAGGCCAAGCTAGTTTCTGGACTGTACAATTGGACAGATAACTTCCAAGCGACCGTTGTTGATAGCTTGAAAGCGAGCAGACTGATGCGAAAAGCGTCGCTTGCTAGACCAACAACAGCAGCCAATATAACAACGACAAAGTTTTCTGCTACTTTTTACTTCGCTAATTTTTTTCCACACCTACTAGCAAGACATTCATTAGGCTGAAGGTAGGGCAAGTTAGGTGTTTCCTTAGTTAACACTTGGCTCCTATTTCCAACTGAAGTCGTCAAAGCAATCCGATACGGTCAGGGTGCTCATCTTTTAATAGATTTTACTCAGTCATGTGTGCAACGTCTGCTCCGGATGTCCTTGACACGGTCAGAAAACCTCTATCTCCTCTGACTTCTCATTAGCATTTATGAAACGAGAGACACATTATGCTTCGGATACGGTATTTATTCGATGCTAATGGCAACGTCATGTCAGCTGCCGCATCATTACGTTGTTCTGAAGCATTTTTTTATTAATGCTACAGCCATGACGTAAGGAATATTGTGTGCACAAAAAACATATCGCAAGTATCGAAATTGCGTAGGTTTACATTACAAAAAAAAAATATATATATATATTGTATAAGTAAAAATAGACCTGTGTCGAGGTCGCAGATAATAGATAGCGGTTATGAAGAAAATAACTAGGCGACGACGCATTGTTCACGACCTGCAGCGATACTTCCTGCAAGCCTACAGAAAGAACCTTTGAAGCGAAAGCCGGTCGTCCTGATCCTGCGTAAGTTGCCGCGGTAGTGTTAGAGTTTGGGGATTACTGGATACGTTTACTAACCTTAGTGCTCAAACTGCATGCAATAGAGTAGACACAATCCTAGACACTCTCCAAGAGTCTCTTCTCCTCAACCTTTTCAACATACGCGTAAGCTAAGTCAGTCCCATACTTCTCTGAGTCTTGTCTAACAAACTTTTGCTAGCTGAAGATGGAAACAGGTCGCTTTTAAGTTTAGATGACACTTCTCTGACCTGTATTAGCGTACAATAATTTGTCAGACTATTTTCCAGCATCGTCCCCCTCGCCGTTTAATTGATTAACTAATCACTAGCTATCTGCCCTACTGACTTGTCATCTTTCATACAATATCTGACGATGATCGGTATCTTAATGTTCTATGGCGTATCTGATCTTAGATATTTCACCGTGCGATGCAGAAGTCGATCTGTTGGGTCAGAGAAAATAAAACAGACGTCTCAAGTGGTAACAATGGACACAAAGTAAACGAGCAACGGTGAAGAGACACAGTGCGCCATTTTTATTAGATGCATGAAAAATACGAGTACGTTGTTGATTACGAAATCGCTTGGCGTTAACAGAACGTTTGCAAAACGTAGCATCGTCATCATGGGCTGCCACAGAGCCTCGACTATATCAAATTCGTCCATTAATGCACAGCGATAAGCTCCGCTGTTGCGTGCATTTTGCTCATAACCAATCCACAGTGAAACGTCTACCTCGTCTAGTAGAACCAGTTGAGCGCTTAGGTGTTCCCGTTTAGGTTCGTGCAGATCAATTCTCCACTCAGTCTCGGGTTTGGAATCGATCTTCCGAAGCTCGACCCATCTCGAATTTGCCATTTTTCAAGCAGACGATGGCTTTGAACTGGATCAGCTTGTCCTAGCGCAAGCGTACGTGCGTAGGACATGGCACACCTTAACATTGCTACCTAAGCAGTAGTGCATCCAATCGTCAGCTAGCCTTACGACAATTTCGGTTGTTTAGCAGTTTCCGCTGATCAGGCCGTGGCTGGCGATAGGTCTCAACGACCGGCCCTAAGAGGCAACGAGCTGGCTTTTGTCGCCTGTACAGTGAAGCGATGGGAATGGAGAAAAAGGCTTTTAGAACAAGAGCCATCAGCGTTCGCTGGTAGTCAAGCAGCAATTTCCGATACAGAATCGAAGCAACCCGTAGAACATGGCAATGGGTTTACCATCGGACAAGGGCAAGTATTACACGTTAGTCGCTCTACGTAATGATAGGCCGAGATTTTGGCCCGTTCCGTTATGAACCTTTTTTCAGCATCTGTTAGCTGTACTTCAAAGACGTCAGGAGCTGTCACGAGACGACAAACGATATTATCTGCTCTGCTGTTACGACGGCAACAATCGACAGCCTACTGCCCACTATTAAAATATACGTCAAGGCAAGGGGCTTTTAGTCCCAAGGTGCAGGCTTCTCTTGCAATGTATTAAATATCAGGATCTTAACTAGAATTGCCAATGAGAATTAAATTAATAGCCAATCAACTATAGTAAGCATTCAACATCCTGCTGGGATTGCATGCCCGAAATCGGTCATCGAATAATCATATCATTGAATCTGGTACTTGGGTACACCTTTCAGACCTATCATTATCTCACGGCAACGAGAGAACTCTCCGGCGACCGAAGGCACCTTTGGTTTTTTGTAGGAAGCGCTTAAACGCGTATCTAACTACATGTTGCGAACCATTACAAAATATAGCTATCACAGTCACTTTTACTAACACTGTGTCAAAGTCTTCCAATAAATGGGCATCTATTTTCTGACATAAAAAGCATTTTCTAAAAACACGTTTGCCCCTTCTGTCAGCGCGAGCGACGTCCCGTTGGCGGAAATCTGTGGCATTCTAGTAAACCGAGTTTAAACAGCGCGTTCCCTCACAAAAAAATGTATCTCTGAGCAGCTGAGACTACAGTTCCGGTTTGAAATTTAGTCACGTCTAAAAGAGCTGCGAGTAGAGCCCTACACATGAAATATGCTAATTTCCAATAGAACAGTTAGATTTAATAAGGATACAAAAGAAATTCGCTATTGAAAGGTTAAGACACTGCGGGGAACGTCCTCATATAGGTACGCTTCAGATAGTAGAAAACATAGCAAATCGAATGTTCTGAAACAAATAACAGATTAGTATACTAAATAGTTTGTTTGTATTGGGCCAGGTGTGATACGGTATTGACCGCACGACACGGGGTAAACACGAAGCGCTTGCATTTAAGCTCTCTTTCGTCATTTAAACATCCGATCCTTTTTCCACCCCTTTTCTGTTGAGCTTTGCTTAATCAATATGGCTGTATAGCGGTAGTCCCAAATTGTGTATAATTTCTGTGCGGATTTTTACGCATGCGTTTGAAGTACGTGTCACTCTTTTCGAGAGAAAGCCGTACCTTCGCCTGTTCGTTGTATATGTCATAGCACCTGCCCAATACCAAGCGCCAACAGTTGATGCAGTAGTGGCGTGTTTGCCCTCTAAATTTAATACTTCATGATCTGAGAAATCGGGCTTAGATACGCATCTTGTTTCGCGCCAGGGAACAAATATCCAAAGCAATGCCTAACGGCAACACCGGGTGTAAAACTCAAAACATTTGTTTTTCCTCTTTAACTTAGTCTATTTTAGACTTCTCTTGCAAAAACATTTCTCTAACGCATTATCACACGCTATTGTGATCACACGCTAAGTCATGCATCTATTACACACTGACGAAATGTTACGCCACACTAACTCATCAGCCGATTTACCGATAGAAGACCTTCATTAGCCAAACACCTATTTGGCGCAGGATCAATTTTAAGTTCCGTGAATGGATGCTGAGTCCTGTCTCTTTCAAACTAAAGTCGAACCATTGAGAGACAGTGGGGTGAATTTATTGTAACACAAAGCCAGTCAATCGAATTGCGACCCACACTGGGTTGCAACTAAATCACTAGAACGAAAAAATTCTCTTATCTGGCTGAACCTGCATACGGTGCTGGCAAAAACGGCTGTTACAAGCTTGATGCGCAGATAGATGCGTTTTATCACACGGCGTACATATGTATGCCGTATGGTACTGTAAGTATGATATATGGAATGACAAGGTCTCCAAAGATAGCGATATAGTTAAAGGCTAACGAAATGATTGAAAATTTATCTGCAGTTTATCTCAGGATACAAATGTTAGACCGCCGACAAGAGCAAACGAAAGACAATCACACTAACTAATCTCGAAAAATTGACCACCGTTTCAATCATTAGTGTTAGTAAGTAACGCAAGACTCGATGCAGATTTAACAAACAGCTACATTCATAAGTAACAAGTTGAGATAAACTTGTACCTCATTATGGTGCCGAATATATCAGGCAATGCTTCATGATGCGCAGGCACTGGATGCATTGATTGAATATTGTTTATATAAGTCTAACATGTACGTTATCTATGTGGAGACATCTACGTTGATACCAATAAGCTCGCCGTCTGTATAAGCAAAAACGAATTATTAAAGTAACAATTAACTGGCAGAAAAACACTTTGTTGAAAAACACACAGCTATTGATGTTGTCTGAAGGATAATACAGAAGTTGGGGCAAACCGCACCGGACGACCAAGCAATTCTGAATGCACTTGAAAAAATCCTCATCAAGAGGAATCTCTGACAGCTCATAAATTTTGGCACAAGGCAAAGATCATAAAGCACATTTCCTCTTGCAAAACTCAAAAAACACAAATTAAACAAGATCTTTCATTGTACTTCGACACTAGGTAAGTTAAGCCGCGTACAAATTAATGGTCGTTGCTAGCGTAATAAAAGTCTGAAATGTCATACTAACAAGAACATACTGAATAAATTATAAACTGGCCAACACAAAAGTATGACATCATATATCTGGGACCTGGTATTGACTAGCTTGGCGTGAATTAAAATCAAGAGACCGTTCGATACAGGGTTCACTTTCACATGTATGGCTGAGCATCTGAAAAGGCAGTTTCTGGGCTGGGCAGCTCTAGTATAGTCCGTAGCGTAAACGTGGGACGATACAGTCAATGAGCTTCTATAATTTAGGACCGGTATGTACGTTCGATATACCCTGTCGCTAAGACGAACGTAAATAATTATTAACCAATGCGAACGACAACGTCCATGGCTGTCTATCTTAGTTTGTTTGGTAGTTTGTTCTGAATGTATTTTTTTTTCCATAGAAAGCGCACGCTAAAAAGTAGCCAGCGGCACCCGTGTCCCCATTGGGAGTGACGTTATATAAGATTTAGATTTACTTTCATGTAAATTTGAAAGTTTTCTGTTCTGAACGTCCCTGCTTCATCAATGCCGTATTCGCTTGGCAGAGTCCTGAGCTAGCTAATTATAAGAGCTACTCCTGTGCAATCTACCGACAAGTGTACACCCCAAAGCCCTCAGGGGAAATTAAAAGATATACCTATAGTCGATTCCGTATGTTCAATGATGTTTTAGGAGATATTATTTTGCGAATGACCAAGAGATCGCTGTTTTTAAAGTTCAGGTGCAATGCCTTGAAGAAGCCGTAATGGCTAATAACAATGAAGCGGCACTTCAATGGATTGAGCTGCGGTTTACTTTCATCAGGACATCGGCCACTTATGAGCTGCAATATCGAATTTTGTCACATAACAATACAACTCTCTATTGGCCAATAAAACTTTACAGACTGACAACAAAACAGCCTTTACATAGTTATATCATCAGGACAACGTTCTCACAAAACATCTGATCGATCTGCTTAGCTGGAAAGCAACAGTGGCTTCCTGCCGAGCACGAGCTGGTTTTATGTAGCGGGTAGGATCTCCAAATGGCTCTTTTTCTCTCCATCATATCCGATGGTAAGCTTCCGCGAGTAAATTTTATATTCAGCACTACGTTAAAGCATAAAAAAGCATTCTATGGCGTACCATTTTACCCACTTCGCTTTGCCGTTCAGCCTGACGACGTTCCGCCATTGCATGCAGCTTTCCCCTTCCTCCACCGTCATTTATGTAGCAGGTTCAGGCGAAAAACAGAACCTAATAGTTACTGCAACGATTCGAGCCTCACTCGTACCATTTCGCACTCGGCTCCTGTCAGGATGAACGAATCAGCCAAAGAACTCTCATGCAGACGCATCAAAAACGCAGCAAAATGCATTGTTGATTTTTGAGAACCTTGAGAGGAGACGTGTTTGTTTCTATACGGCACATGAAAACTGGCCTTCACTGTCGATTTTTTTATATGGCTGAAATCACCTTTAACAGTTTAAACGATTCCATTATTTCCCGATCCTATGACTATCTTGACTGACTGGCATTTGTTTCGAACAAGTCAACTTAGGATAGCGGGAGCTAAGGCTACAAGATGCCAACGTCGAGCCGCCTACTCATCCGGGTTTCGTCTACTGTTACTGAGGCTGTCGTATAGCCATCAGCATTGACCGTTGTCTGCCATTGGCATAACCAATTCCAAATAAATGTTACTACGACTCTTAGTGATATTAATTTTTATCACACACGCAAAGCTGTGTAGATGACTGGCCTGTCGTAGTAACGTACTGACTTTACCTAAAGAAATTGTACCGCATTGTTATTCTTGGGTCTCGCCCCAAGCACAGTCGGTGCAAAAGACTACACCGAATACAGCGTTTTTATTAATTTCTCTTGCGCAAACTGCTATTCTGACAATTAGTGAGCTAGCTAGTTAATTTAGATAGTTAACCAAGTTATCGATTCGTCGACAACTTTTTTAGACGATGGTGGCATTTGTATTATCATTGCGTCGGTGTACTATCGCAATGGATACTCATTCCTACATAATGAAGTTCATTATTCAGACTAGCGGTATTTGCTGAAGATAGCGATATCGATATAGCAGCCGGTACCGAAACAAATCACCGGCCAATGGCAGATACACGACGGCTCAATACAGGGTGTAAATAATAAACTAGTCAGATTTCCTACAGCCTAAAAAACCTCTTGATTTTCTAATGCTATTCGATTGTGCAGGTACAGTGAGTCACAACAATTTTTCCGTCAGCTTTAGAAAACCATACCCCATATTGCTTCAGTGATAATAATGGTAAGCAATGGTGCAATGCCCCTCACCAACACGACGTAAAACACTTCACCTTTAAGATAGAGCTGAAGAAAGATAAAACAAGTGCACATATCGTAAATGGATTTAGGGTTTACTCTCGTATATGTGTTCATTTTACATTGAACTAACTAAAATAGCAGAAAATAAATAGAACCTAGTTTCTAGTGACTTTATGCCCTCGAATCAGAATTTCTGAGTGTCGAAGTTTATTGAAAATGATAGTAACTGTTTGTTGATCTACAAAAAAAGCGCTCACCTTCTTTGAACTCTGCATCGTAATCGTACAGCAGCAGCTTCAAATCTGTAAACAACTTTGTTCTTCTTTTTAAGCGTCTATTTAGCGCAGCGTCTGATGTTTAAAAGCTAATTCCTTAATGATGAAAATACCCCCGGACTATGGAAGTTTAATCTGTAGGTGGATTTCATTGGCGGCGATATCAAATACTATGGGGGCACAGTTTTAATGAATGTTCATTTACCGTTATCTCAGTATTACACAATTTTGTTTACGTAGAACTTACATATTAGTGGAAACCAACAAACGCATCGCCGATATGTGTCCATTCGGTTAACAGAGTGTGCTTTGCATAATTCTATAGGAACCTTTTCAGCCGAATGGATCAATTACCTTTAGCGTTTTCCAACATTTTTAGACCTACTTAGGATCATAGGCTACTATATAGGATGATATTTGAAATTTTGGCTCGTGGAAGAATGCAGATACCTAACACATTTTAATGCATTTTTTTAACACATTGTCAGCTTATGTGCAGCCGATGCATACATTTTTTTAATTAAATCAAGGACTCCAATTTTAAAAAATCACGAAAAGTTAACTGTGAACTTTGCCCTGCTTCGATCTTAGGATCAACGAACTCAGGTTATATCTATCAGAGTTATCTCTGTAATTTTCTGCTTTGTGACATTCTTCTAATCAGAATTCGCAAACATTCTATTATTGGGTTAAATTGGGCAAGTCTCACTTCTGGCTTCATTTCTTCTGTAAAACTCATTAAGCTGGAATGAGAGAAAAATAAGCTTGGATATCTAGGTACGAACTCTGTACATATCCTATGTACATACAAACTTCCGATAACGAACATACTGGCCGCAGGATACGCTGCTCGATGTCTATCCAATAGCTTGCGATAGTTTACTTTTACTGTTGTAAGCTGGCTCTTATCCTAAAGAAGACGGAAGTCCAGCAACTGCTTATGATGAAACGTAGCGGAATATATCGATGTATGCGTATATGAGTACTTGTATATCATGGTCTTTCACGAACAGAGGGGCGTCCGGATATTAGGCTAAACCTATGTCCTAATCTAGCTAACTAACTTCTTATCAATGCCCCATGTGAACATATGCTCTAATTCACTACAATATATATCTTTTTATACCGTATATAAGCACGTAACATTCATTCGTCGTGTTGCAACTCGTTTTATGCTGACTGGGTATTATCTTATAAAATGAAAAATTTATAATAATAATATATGGGAAAACGTTCTTTGATATATTGAGCGCGTATTGCTCGGGTGAAGGAACGGGCGACTCTTTGCAGCGAGACAAGTGAACTTTCGCCGTAGATTCGAGAGGCCAGAAATAGCTGATTCGTTTAAGTCAACTTGGCACTGTAGAACTCGACCAGAGCATGATTAGCGGCAGAGATATAATGTTATAACTGGTAGAGACGTTTCCGGGTGCATGAGTATACGGAGGCGGGATCTTTGGTTCATGCACGCGTTATACATTAAAATTGTTAATGGATTCAGGTACGTTTGCTTAAGTGGACTATGATACCATAGGCCATTCTTAAACAGAAAGTTTTTCAGGGGCTGAAATGACGTTAGGTATTCTGGTGACATTAGAACATTAGGACATTTCGAAAACGTCTTAGATTAGGTACCAGAAGTAGGAGCCATCTTTAAGGGAGTTTATGACCGAAAGCTTTTTATATTCTAATCTAAGCAATCTTCGTCAACTAAAATTACAACCAATGATTTCAAGACAGCAAATTATTTTAAAAGCTTTTTTTTTCCCTATTTTTGTATATATATATATATATATTATAAATATTATTAT
>NW_019213994.1:0-24126 GCF_002532875.2 Varroa jacobsoni | reverse complement strand
TTGAGGAGTTGAAAGAACATAAAGAGAGCATACAAAAATAGGGAAGAAAAGTTTATATATATATATATATATATATATAACAATTAAAAAAAAATAAAATATAAGAACAAAGCGATTGCTAATCAAATGTACAAATGCAAAAAAAAAGGAGAATTTTTATTATGGAATCTTCGGTACTTTTTGTTTGAAAACGCTCCTTTACTAGGCCAGCCTATATATTTTAATCCTATATAGAAATAAATGTAATTTCCCCTTTTATAGTACGCAAATTGTATGCCAATGGCCGTATTACGGTTTCTCTAGTGCTTCTGAGAAATGATTTATTTTACAGAAATGATACATTCCACCGAACCAATATGCTTAAATCATAAAGGATTCACTTAGTAAATGGTGATAAACAATGAGTCTCGATGGAGTGAGTAGAACAACATAACCTTTTCCGCTGTTTCAAAATGTGCCGCCCCAATTTGAAAGATAAACATCATTATATTCCATGTGTAGGCCAGGCTTAAATCTAAAGAGGAATGCTATATCTGTGATAGTGATGTGCTTTCATAATGACGACAGAGTCGAATAACTAGGGACGACTGGTTGCCATTCCTCTATGTTAACCCACTGGCTGTGTGGGATCCTTTTCCGTGTGCGTGGAAAAGATCTTCATTTAATCATAACGTTCATTTAGAATTGTATTGCGGTCTATTACTTTAATTTGCAATGCAAGCAAGTCGGAATCCTCTAGTAGTTATAATACAAAGCACGTTTGCATACGTATGATCGTGTTCGAAGCTGTAACAATATGTTTGAGGATTTTATGAAACTCGAATAGCCATTACTCTACACTATCAGATGACACCAATCCGAATCGAGATTGACTTGTATTACCCTCTTCCTCTCTCTTTCATTTTCTTCCTCCCTCCCTCTCTGTCTCGATCTGCTCTGAGGTCCATAAGTGACACGTGGTCTGCAAGAATCGATAGGCAAAAAATATCTCAGCTTTATCCTCATAAATACTAACAAATCTACCGAGAACTTCCGACAAACTTACGATAACTTGTTTCCTGTACTAACACCTAACAGAATAAAAAACATTCGGTCGTTTAGGGGCTTGAACAAGCCAAACGTATTGTCGTATACTGTCGAATTTTTCACAGGTGAGTAACTTGCTTTATGAA
Source organism: Varroa jacobsoni (assembly GCF_002532875.2). Lineage (NCBI taxonomy): Eukaryota > Metazoa > Arthropoda > Arachnida > Mesostigmata > Varroidae > Varroa > Varroa jacobsoni. The sequence continues at coordinate 22,954 of NW_019213994.1, read as the reverse complement.
CGCACGTGCTATGTCTATGGGCGTTTTACTAGCAGCTACAGTTTGCACCGTTTAGAATACCGACTTCAAGATAGTTTTTGTACAAAAAGAAAAACTAACTAGTTAGAACAGTAGAAACGCATTTAAAGTACTGATTCCAGAAGCTAGCAAGCCGGCTGCTTCCTGCGTTTATAGCCCATAAACGTTACGGCTGAAACTTGGCGGATTATAATTAGTTTCAATTTCTCATATCAACAGTTGTAAAAGACCCATAATAATTTCAACCTAACTCGACTCAAAACATCTCAAGGTGAGGAGCTATTTGCTTGACAGCAGCAGTTGTCGGAAATAACATTTTCTCTTTGTGCATATAGTGACCTAATTAGAGAGACTTACAATGTATTATTATTATACTTCAATTTCAATGCTGCTATATCAGCTAGCTTGATAGACTGGAGGGTGCGCTTATTTTGCTACGGTTGCATACAGCTTCACGACGATGCACGACATCGCTACCGGAGTGCTTCTCTTTGTACACAAGCGAAGAGTTGCGACTTCTTCAGAATGTATGTACCGCCTGAGCAGTTCATTTCCCCTCTGATTGACTGCCCGCTTAGTTTTTATGCAAACTGGTTGCAGTATAGTGAATTCCTGAAGCGCAGTGTTGCTGAGAACGTTGCATTAGATTTTGAATTGTATTTCGATTACTCCTGGCGTTCCAATCCATCTACTACAGTATCTAAACTTTTTTATGCTTCAAGTAACAGGGATGTGTACCTTAGGACCCACTTCTAAAATCGGTTGCCTACCGGCTGTACCCAACTGGTTTCCGCTGAATTTTTTACCCTCTGGAAGTTTCACTACACCGCAGCTTGCTTGCTTGTCTTTGACACGCAGAGCGACGACGCAGCTGCGTCAAGCTAACCCAGGGTACAGACGACCAATGAGAATTTGGGTCATCCCTATACGGTGGCAGCAACACTGCGGGTGACGAGACGTCTAGTCCGCTGTGGCTACTGATCTCAAAGTAGAAGCTTGGAACGCTTCCATCCTCTTGCCCACGTCCGATCGTTCACCAACTGCTAGCCACCGCCCCGCCAAATTCAGTGCACTAAGTAACCTGAACACCTGAGCTCACACTACATGTAGGCACATCTCTCCTCGAAGGCGATTGTTGTTTATTTATCTCTGATAAATTTTCTGGAAAATTTCAAGCGCTGCGGAGGGCAAGAAAGATGGGGACGAAAAGGGGAAAACTAGCTAAGTTACAGTGTGAATTGAGACTAGCTAGCGGTGCTAACAAGCAAAAGTTCTCTTCACTAGACACCAGGGACGAAGAGGGTCCTTTAGTTAAAGTTAATGGGAAGAAAAGAAGAGGGGGTAGTGCATCTGCACGATTTTGCAGTGAACCAATAACATCGTGACGGAATAACTTTCCAAGTGTCTACTACTGGGTCCTATAGTTAGATTTCTTAGTATATGGCGGTACCAAGATATAGCACAAAGATAAATGGTAAAAATATCACCGGGGGACTGACACGGATGCGTGTACTAGGCCTCGGTGTGCTGTTGCCAGGTTATATATTGGTAGATGTAGACCAAAAGATTTAGGGTACACTTTATATCTTCATATTTGTTTTTTTTTGATTAGCTGATTAATTAATTTCCCGATCTTAGTGACTGTGGTATGAGCTTGATACTAACAAACGGATAAGCTGAAAATCACATATCAGAATATCATACTCTAACAGGAGCACTTGATTAAAAGTGATTGGAATCGCGCGAGCTAATAAATGTACTACCAACCCACAAGCATTGTAATAACTTTGTTAATTTAAACTTGATTTTGAGTTATCTGAACGATACCAGTTCTTCATATACCATTATACCAAATTTTCAGGAAATCTTAAATTGAGGGATACAAACTATAAAGGATAAGCTAAGTATACCCTTTTTATCGTATTTTAAAATTTCCCAAATCTATGAAAACTGCCGTACATGCCTTGAAGTTTTTCTTATAGGTACGTTTCTTATTCATTAGACTATAAAGTTGGACTTTGCTCGTAGCACTATGAAACACGAAGGGGTTAGCAAATAATAAGAGCAGACAAAGTGGCGATGTGCTTTTTGTTCATAGAAGTTATACCGAAAACTTCTAGCTTAAACACATCTAAAATAACTCAGTATTATTACGTACTATTACCTATTGCACTGAGGCTTCTCTCATTTTCTGCACGGTCTGATACATCTATAATAACTTTGCAACAGCGTTACTATACAAGCGGTGTTTAAAATAGCTATAAATCCCAACACAGGTCCAGTGGAAACTCTTTCAATCCGAAGCCCAACTTTAACTTGGTTCTTAATAATTGCCTTAATATTGCCTTCCGTGGATAATGGATCCGCTTTTTTGCCCTTCTTCATTGTAGAATGTGGGCTAGTTCTTGCAGTTGAAAATGCAAACCTATCTACTATAAGCCTGAACGCATTTTTGGAACAAAAAAAAAAAAAAAAAAAGAGAGTTTGCAATATAGAAAAGGAGTTTTACTTTCTAGGAACAGCCCTTATGAGCGATTGTATTTTCTTAAGGGCCGAAATCCGGCCCCCTTTTTTTTTAATGTAATACGTTATATAGTCCTAAACGTTTGCCGTGACCTCGTGACCAGTGAAGGCCAAGAACCACAATAGATATGTATAATGTAGGCGATCTTTCATAACATTAAAAGCTAATATTAGAAGTTCATAATTTTTTTAAATACATTCGATAGATCGAACCTATAATAGGTATTCCACAATGAATAGAGGATCAATATATTTGAGCAAATGATCAAAACGGGTTATCTATATAAATATATGTTGTGTTTTTATCGTGAAACAACATCGAGGACGTATTGTCAAATGCTGAAAAAATGATGAGCCATGAAGCTCAGTGAAATGAGGAAGGGTTGAAACCTAGCCGACATCTAAGACCAAATGATGTGAAACAAACGGATTGTACGCGTGACGTAAGAGCACTGTGTACTTACATTGAGTAACAACTCATTGTTAATGGTTAAGTAAAAAAAATTAGTACACAGAAACCAGAATAGTAGATAATTTTCTATAATCATAGCCACATGTTAAAATGACAATTAATAGGTTTCAATGTTAGCTCAACGAAGCTATATATAATGCTATTTAATTCAATTATAAAATATCTTTCAACAATCTTTCTTGCTGTTACGCAGACATATGTATCTTACTTGAGGTTCTGCATCAATGCTCTTTAGTTTTATTTTAGGAAATTCCTACCTCTGAGTTGTCTAATCAGTGTTTCAGACAGCTTCAACCTCGAATGCTGCTTTCTCGTTTCCTTTAATCCCTGAATTTTGGTAAAGGTACATCTGACTAATGGACCTACATACCTACGCGTGTGCTTTTGTGAACTATCGTAATCCCTACCTGATATCAATATGCAGTGAGATGCTGATGGGATGTCCGACTCCCTGAAGAAATGTCAGGAGCAAAATGATTGCTATTTACATCCGCCTTGTTCGGAGAAAATAAATAAAAGATTCCACACTTTGTTAGCTCGCACCTTGTGATTTCACTAAATACGACAATAAGTTTACCTCACGAAAATATGCTTAATTGAGACGTAGGACAACATGGATCATACTGAATACTGATGTGTAACAGTGTTTACAATTAAGACGACATCGACATAATTCAAACTGACGACGCTGCCAAACAAAAGGTTTACAAGCTTTAAGTAAATGGGACACAGGCCTGATTTGTTGTACCGCGATTCAATCAGGGCTTACTTAATAAACGCATTGACATCTCGGTAATAGCTGTCTTGCAATGGGTGATATTATAACATCTAATTAGCGTTTGTGGTTTGAAAAGGTAGATGGATGTGTCGACCTATTTGGAATAGGGGTTTTAATTAGCTCGTCTGCAAAGCAGACGCCAGGCTTGTTAGATAAGATAATTACCTGTCTAAATAAGCTGGATAGATCTTGTCGGAGAAAAGTCGTTCAGAAACAGTTATTGCCCTTGTGGTCAGCGCTTCTACTAGTGTTCTACTAGGGGGTTCTACTAGTGTAAGTGTTCTACTAGGGGGTAGTATAGTTTTGAAAAGAAAAAAGAAAAGGGTCACTATTGGTCACATACATGTTCGATTTGATAAGCCCCATTAATAGCAATATTATACTGAAATCATTGTTATTATTATTTTACTTAGTGAAACATAACGAGAAAATCTTTCATATTAATAGGCCATTCCGCTAATCGACAACAGTATACCGTAAAGTATCACTTATCTTGGTTAATCAAAGGGCCGTATGGACGCTAGTCGAAGCAACACTTAATGGCGATACCTAAAATCCAACGTGCATTTTTATAAGTGTATTACGACCAAGAACAAAAACGTTTAAATATATAAAATAATTAAGGGTAATGATAAAACAAGAGCTAATTTTTAAGAAGAAGTCGAGCATAGAAGTAAAAGAACTGCTGATTTCTACTGATAGATACTGGCACATATAACATAATGAACATTTGTCTAGTTTAAAGGTATCCGGATCGACATCAGTCTCGCGACGCTTTAACTAAAAATGTATCAGTTAAAGAGAATATCAGGCGACGAGAATCTTTGTTATATAAGTTCTATTATATAAATCCGATTCTTGAATATTTGCGACGTTTCTTGGAGATTTTAATTCCTTTTTTTGACGGTCTCATTATTCCTGGACCGGAAATAGTCGCCATGATTGTTTAGATGTAAATTCATCAAAGTTTTCTGGGTAGTCAGGTTTGGTCGGCATTAGTAATAAGGGTCTATCTCATTATTTAGCAGTAGTATAATTCATTGGTCCGCACGAAAAAAACCTATTACGGCCAGTCTGGCATCTTGAGAGGACCTTAGCTTTTATATATATATATACACAGACGATACTTTTTAGACGAACTAGAGGCTAGACGTATTTATCACTTACGCCTATTAATAAAAGAGCAATAAGGGAATCTCAAGAGTAACCGAAGGTGTAATATACACACATATGGGGAAGGCTAAAAAAATGAATACTGCGTACACAATCGTCCATTTATTAGTAGTATATTATGTGCAATGCGGTGTATCTTATACATATGTGCAGAGGAACATGCGTGCTCAACGTGCTTCAACGCCTGCAATACTCATTACTAAGTAAGGGATGAATCTGTGCTCAACAAACAAGCCAAAAAAGCTTATTTTTGTCATAAATTTAACAGTCAACTCAGAGAAAAATACTTTTACACAGAGCGAACACTTTATATATTTGAAAGGCTGATAATTTTTAGTCAGGTACGATTCAGCATATCGCGTCTAGTCTAATGTGGGGAGCTGATAGTACAGAAATATAGGCTCTGCATACAGGTAGTTGTGAAACTGAAATTTACCTAGAGCGTACGCCATTATAATGACGAGTATCGCCCCCTAACCAAATCTCAACAATCGCTGTACACTGCAGTTTTTAGAATTATTAATGTTCTGTGTCTTCTTATGTACGGGGAACATAACCTTCTAACTTTTGTTACGACAACATAGGCCATGGTCAGGTTCGTTTTTGTATGCCGATTTCATCATCTTACAGAAATTATTTTCTGATATTGACAAAGTACGCTTAGTTCATTTTTCCGGTCGCTATTGTTTTGAGAGACCTAATGATGATACCATGAAGTAATAACAGCTTTTTGGAACTTACATAATATCGAATTCAGTCGCTGATCTATTGCCCTTTCTTTGAGGCTTGAAGCACACGAATGTTAGAATGAAGAAACGTACTATTACAGATAAAAGACGTCTAGTTCGTTCGTCTAACTATCTGTGGATAGGCGTGCGACTTAGGCTACATGATGCAAACGTTTCCATTTTGTCTTGGTGGTCTAAAATGTTTATACGGTCACCCAGTGCCACTGACTGTGTAGTTCATTAGAGTATATTCGTCTCCGTTTTATATAACGATCTCCCATATCAAGCGGTGCTATCATCACGCTGATCTATTAGTCGAAGCACACATCATGATAACTATCTCACGCCGTTCTACAGTAGATAAGATTCGTCAGTTTACTCGTGCCGTTCAACCTGTCTTGATAAAGGTGCACACTTGGCGTATCCTATAGATGTCACTCCAAGCTACACCTCGTAGATGCCTGGAGTTTATATATGCTAGCACGGTAATGCTACTGGTAACTGAGTGGTATCCTCGTTCATTGGTCATCCACCTAACTGTGCGCTACTATTATTGGAACCGCTTGCCAAACCAGAAGCTTCCGTTACGTCTTTCGCCCACTGTGGCTTCTATCGTGATCGTCGCTCCTCGTCATCGGTATCAGCAAGCAGATTTTGATTATCAGAAAGTTCAGCCCCGTTCTGGTAACAACGTTCAATTTGTTTATCTCCACTTGTCCATCGGTCTCAATTGGTGTGTTTCCTTTTTTTTTTTTTTTGGAGGAAAACTTGAAACGCGCTACCGCACATCATTCTCCAGACTCCTGCACTGATTAGGAATGTGGTTGAAATTTACCACTTTCTACGGGTATTTTAGAGAGCGCATAGCGTCAAGTCACCTAACTCTGTTTACCAAGATCATTAATGTACGCTCCACTCGCTTACCACTGTAGCCGGCTGCGAAGGCAACGCCATAGATAATCACCACAGACACTGCAGCTAGCACTCATAACATTTCTTTTAAAATAGTACTCTGGGCAAAGCGTTCGTGCTCTCGTTTAACGCTATCGATTTGTCGTAGCAGAGCTAAAAGGACAACAGGTAAGGGCATAACTAGGTATTCCAGTGCCTGGCTATAATTTTTTTGATTTATTATATATTTATATGTTGGAGTAGTGAGAAAAAGTGCCTGTGTATAGGACCCAAGAAGTAGGGGGAAAAGATTTTAGTGCACATTTCGCAATCATGCTAATTTTTTTTTATAAATAAAACTCATTAAAAGTTCTAGCAGCAAAATGAAAATATGAACTACATTGTATGTGCAGGATACATATGGTGGCAACCCCATATAAAATACTTTCATCAGTTGTTGACACTGCTGCTATGGGATGATTTTTACCAGTACAAACCTTTTTTTTTCTTTGTAACTAAACAAATATAACAGTAATCTGTCTTTCACGTTAGCTAGATGTTATCTTCTATAATAATCGCTAATAATAATACGACTGCCTTACTGTTATGGCAGGGACCATATGTTATGGCAACCGAACAACACCGTTTTCACCGCTGTTTTTTTGAACTTTTGCTTCCATGTCTCTTCTAAACGAAACCATGGCCAGCACTGAAATTACGAAGCTCGTGATAGTACTGGATACTTAAATTCTCGTCTAGTAAAACGTAAATTTGATCACTAGTGACCAATTCATGTAAAATCTATACGCTCTACTCATAGAAGTAAATGTGGAGTTCCTGATTGTATAGTTAATTCTCAATATTGATCTTAGTAATATAAAACTTCCGCAATCACATTATCCACTAACGGTGATTGCCATATGGTGCCTGCCGGCGAGATGGGCTATCAGGGTGCATTGCATCTCCAACTTTCTTCTCTAAGGAAAACGGGCAAACGCGTTTGGGTTATGGAGACGCCCGATGCTATTGCCCAAATGGTCGACGTGCGGAGCTTAGATATGAGAATCGTTCTAGGCGTTTGGGAGCGAGTTAAAACTTTATCTCAATAGACAGTACCTCAATCGATCCAAAGTTCCCGCAGGTATTGATGATCGTAGATGAAAATTCACATCAGTCGATCAATGTGTAGAAGCTCAATACTTTCAACCACCTGTGGAATTGCCCTAAACAAACCAAAAAGTTAGCGTCTTCGCTTTTAAGTGCAGAAAAAGCCAACTGCTACTTCGAACAACGAAGGCGAAATGCGTTCAATAGAAATTTTATTAATTGATACATTCTGTGCCGACGCGATGACTGTAGTGACGATGGGATGAAATGTCGTTACCGATACGGGTAGTACGTAGCTTCTTTTAAAAGCTAGCTTTATGTATAAATACTATAGTCTGGGAGATTATCTGAATTGGATGATGTGCTTCGAATCACGGTTAAGACGCTCAGCTAAGATTGGAGCAGGTTTCCGCCGATCTCATTTACATTGAGCGGCACATTTTTTGAGGTATCTAATTTTTCTCATAGAATGTGCGCCAGCTTCTTCTGACAAAAGCACTGTTTTTAGGGTACTGTATTATTTTATTGTTTGTCCTTACTCGGTCGAGTGAGGTTTATAGCTACCGATTACCGCTGTAATTATAGCTAGGGAAGAAAGATCCAGATAAACGCAATTTATACTCAAGAGTGCTCGATAGCAGGTTCTGCTTCCTGTTGCATTCTCTTTAAGCATGGCTAGCTAGCTATCTCAAAAGCACGAAATTGCGTAACATTGCATTGCATTACGCTGTTCTCTCTGTCAGGAGAAAAGTTATTCATGCCAAAAATACAACAACAATTTTTTTCACTGATATTCATGTATATACATTTTTTTTTTAAGATAATTTACTATTTTTGTTAGGCGCGATTTTTAAACAGTGACTTCCGCACTCTTTGACACATGGTTTGCTACCAGGTAGATGTGATGATTTTCCGTCTGGCATAATACATTATCATATATTTATTGCTAACTTATGAAATAGAAGATAAATACACGGAGGTTGTTGCGGCATATGTAGAGAGCAGATTCCGCTGCCACAGTGGTAATAAGTTCAAAATGAAAGTAATGGCACATAACGTCAGTGGCAACAGCTAGAGCAAATGAGGTATATTCCGCTAAGGCCGCAGTCCAATGAGGTCGTGAAAAACGGAACGGTCAGATTTTTCCGTATAATATATCTCGTTAACAAGTCACCGAAGAAAACATGAGAAACTGTAGATTATGTATTAGAACACGCACGAAATATCGCTTATAGTTAGAGTGAACCCATCTGTGTGCAGCCGAACAGATATTGCCTTAAGACTGTTGCATTGGTACCTAATTATTATTATATTAAGGAATAGGCCGCAGCGAATAGTTAGTAAACACATAATGTATAACTGGGTACGGTCAGTTGATATATCCGTATCCAATCTATATAGCGCAATGTCGATCACAAGTGCATCCTTCTCCTACTGACGACAACGACAATCTGCCGTTCTGTCTATTAGCTAATTGGCAATATCTTCGTTAGGAGAGGGGTCGACTGTCAAAGATAACTCTGAAAGGTGTGAAATTTATCCAGTACCACTAGCGTCAGGGGCTGAAATGGGGATAGACCAGTATTTCTAACGAAAGGACTCGGCTGTTATATGCTTAGATCGAGCTATAATTCATAGTCAAGTCTTTCATTTTTTTAATCCTTTTTTAAAAATAAAGTGCAAAAGTATTATCCATAACAGCTTCAGATTGCCTCTTTTCACCCTCTGACAAAATCAACCGCCCGCACAGACATAGTTTGGCTCTTTAGGTAAAGGCTTACCACCTTTCGACGTCCTGGTTGCCTGGCAATTTATCCTGCACGACGCGTAGAAACGAACAGCGGCGTTCACCCTGACCGAAACCGCGTCTGTGAGACCGTCCGCGAGAAATAGGTAAATTTAAACATCAAGCGTTGTAAATTAGTTATGCTTACATTTTTGTTCACTCCATGCTTCACAACAGACATAGACAAAGCGGTTGGTGCTGCTGTAGACCAGTTGTACTTTCGAATGTCGAAGCAACGCCCGCGTTCTTGCGGATCTCGTTTGTCTTTTTTTGATTTTTATCTGATGACTGTTATGACAAAAAGCGAGATCGAACCGAGCAATCGCTGCCTATATTCCTATAAACACAATCGTATATGTGTAGCGCATAGCTCTCCTTTCGATAATACTGTTTGTTAGCAAACTCGTTTGATTGTGTTGTTTGTTCATAGATTGATTTAATTAGACGCGCACGAATAGCCACTCTTAATCGAAAGGCAGCCATCGCAATTGTTCCAACGGCAATCTGTTGTAGGATGATGTTTGCCATGTACATTGCCCATTGGGGCTTTCGATAACACTAGCCAGTTCAAATATATCGAAGTCGAAATGAATTAGCCCCAACAATGAAGGATATTTAAAGAAGAACCCTTACGAAAGAAGACAGAAGAGCACCATAAAGCAAGGTCTGTTTTTAGTGAAAGAAAAATGCCAACTACTTCTCCAAAGTACATGTAGCGGCGAAGATTTGAAGATCGTGCATTACTAGTAGAAGATCGTTGAAGGTTAGCAGTACAGCTGACACAAAAACTATTGGCCGTAAAGTGGCCATAAAGTAGCCACTCGGTCACAGTAGTCAATAATAAGTTTATTTAAATAAAGTCCGCATGGCGACCTAACCATCGTAATGTATTTTGTCCGTGTGTAATACCGACATTGATTCACAGTTCTATTTATGCCATCTAATAATAATCCTTTTTTATAATAAAAAAAACACCATAAAATCGATAATGTGAAGTACTTTTATTGTCGTTATTATGGCTGGTCTGTTCGTGATTTATGTATGCATATATACATGTTGACAGTTGAAAAGCTACTGCCGGTACAGGCTTTCATAACGATATTCTATTTATGCTGACTGCGATTACGTTTATCACAGCATAAGCAAATGCCAAAAACAAATCGATACATTCATCAGAAGTGCCCGTGTGACCCTGTTTCTCCGAGCAAAAAGATCGAGCCTTCGCTTACCGATAGGCTCTCAAGGGAATATCAAATCAACGCTTACATGCCTCTGCGAACATGTAGGCCATACGCCAATATGCATAAGCCTACTTTAGGAAGATTTTTAGTCTAAACCGATCTGGCTGGGCTAGATCTACCTAGAGAGGGAGGCCGATTAACCTACGTATTTATCGATAGAAGAAAAACGCGCACGTGTTATTATTTTCGTTTATACGAATTATTCTTATTGAAGTACCAGACTGGCGAAGCTGTAGATTGTCTCGTGGCGGACCCGTCTATACTACACGGATCTCTGCACAGAGATACCGGACATACGTAGGAGAGCGCACGTAAGCTATTAAGCTGACTGTCACCGACGTGCATTTAGTAGATACTTTCAGCCTAAGCTGTAAAACGAAGGTTCTACGAAATATCCTATCTAACAACCGATTTCAAATGATTACGAGCTAGGCATCTTGCAATATGCTCCGAAGAATGTTTCAGCAACATTATCAGCGAGCACGCATTTTGTAAGGGACAGTTCCTACCTAGCTACGGTGACGTCTTTGTGCATCATTCCGTGCCCTATAATGTGCAATTGTAGAGCAGTGCGCTCTGCAGCACTCAGTGTCTATAATCAGTAACTATCTGCTAAAGGATAACTCGGCCATACTTAAGAAAGGTCCGTATTCAGCAACAGCTCTTTGAATGAAGCCGTATTTTATATGATTCGATCGCTGTGATCCTTGATCTAAACTTCTTTAAATTATTGCATGCACGTTTTATTCATTCCTGGACGATGCCTGCACAATACTGATATAAACTTTACGTACGAAAGAATAAGAGGATACAATAGCTTATTTGTTTTCAAAGATTAAACGTCTCTTACCTTTGACCCAAAGCGTAAAAAGTCTTTGGATCGAGTACGGGTTTAGTTTGTTTTTCTGAACTCAACAAACTATAATAGGCTACATATTATTTTGAACCGGCTGCCTATCATCATTTCAGACATGGTGGCAAATATACTTTCGGGTACGCAGACAGCAAAAGAGGTTCGGGAAGCTCTAAAGGCTGAGGTTGCTGACCTGAAAGCGAAACATCCAGGCTTCCAGCCAAAACTCGTCATCGTGCAGGTTGGCGGTCGCGAAGACTCAAACGTGTACATTCGTCAGAAGCTTAAGGCTGCCGCCGAAGTGGGCGTTGATAGTGAACACGTGAAATATCCACGAGAGGTGAGCGAGGCAGAATTGCTTAGCGGTGTCCAGAAACTTAACTCTGACCCTCGCGTTCACGGTATTATAATACAGCTTCCACTTGACAGCATCGCAAAAATCGACGGAGGTGAGAAAGTACCCCAGTGCCGTAGATAGTGTATGTGTACTGTGCGTAGATGTATGTTACAGATAAAAACTAGTCTCAAACAATCAGGCCGTTATTTTCTTATATTTGGTCGAACACGATATTGAAAACCCTTTATTTGCTTTCTCAGTCACTGTGGCAGCATCTGATGTACAGATAGTGTCCGTTCTTTTTTCTCTCTCGTGAGGATACGTCGACGCTGTTGTTCGCATTATCCTACGAGAATGTTAGGTTCAAGTTGATACGATTTAGGGACTGCTAGTCATTTTGAAACAATCACACAAGGCTGTCACGGCCAGGAGTTAATTTGTTAATATCTTCCGAATGTCCTTGGCTGAACGTCTGCAGCCTAATCCTACCAGCCGATTTGTTTCTGGGACGCGAATCCTATCTGGAGGTAGACAGGGTTGGATCTACTGTTCCATCAGCCAGCGCTGAAGTGCAATATTGTTTTTGCGGCCGTTGCTGTTATTGTCGCTATCGACTTCTTTGCCATACACTATATCAATTGGATGTAGAACAAGGAAAGCTCACGTGCCGCTTACCTTGACAAGTGTTTGACAAGTCGATAACAACAGCGACAACAACCATCACCTTCATTGATATATTTGGCTTAGCTTATGCTGTACGTTTGCCAGCAGTCCTTAGCGTATGCAATGTTTGAGAATTTTGCGCGGCTTCAGCTATATAAGCTAAGTCTAATCGCGTTTTGCAAATAAAATACTTCAGGCACAGCTATATACTGGCTGTGTGCAACCATAAGCATAACTAAAATAAAGAGCACACGTAACGAGGCGTAACAGGAATATTGCTGACTATAAGTGAGGGTAGCTGCCTTCACGGTGCGCAACCATAGCTGTCGTTATCGACGGTCTACTACATTCGGCTCTCGATACGGACTTCGTACGTTATTGGAAGGGGCTGGAGCCAGTTGCAGGCGGTAAAAGTGTTTCATGTCTTCACTGCTGTCCTTGTCGTTGCTGCCTGTGGGGCCTGCTGTCTTTCTCGTCATCTCCTTTGGTACTAATCAACTCAATTTGCGTTTGTCAGGGTCGTTGTGATGAAAGCAGCGCCTCTTTGTCTGCTATGTCTTCCCTGGCCTCCACCATTCTTTGCTGTTTTTCATAATGGCAACAAACGATAATTTTATCTTTGCAAAAGTCCTTTTCCATTAGAGTCATATGCGGTTCTCTATGAATCAGTATCTGAATAAAATAACTAGATCATGGGTGTGTATTTGCAATTCCTAAAGTACTAAGAACGCCACTGAAATTGGCTGTATAAAGGTAAGCGATGGTTGAACTGAGTAGCCATCGGTTTGATAGTCGGATGGGGTAGTCACACATACAGACTCTGCTAATTAACATCAAGTTAATCTGCTGCTCTCTGAATCTGCGGTACATCGAGTTCTGTGCATTTCAACATGCAATAATGTGTAAGCTTATGTCCATCACAAAAACTTTCCTGTCATTGTCACCTAAGTAGCACATCATATTATTATTAAAAGTAAATTCTGGCACGTTTTTCTTGTTAAATTCTCACTAGTTTTTCTGTAACAGGAAATCTTTTCGAGAAGCACCTTTTACGCCCCTGTCAAGGGGTCGGCGGAGCTTTTGGGTGAGGGCATTTATCCTAAGTTACTATTAGTGACTTGCTTTGTTTTGTCGTTCCAATTACGTCGTTCCAACAAAGCAAATAATGGGGCATGCACTTAATTAATTAACAATATATCAGTAGAATGTTGGTATCAGCCAGTAACAGTTAGCGTGTTCTAAGCAACCACATGTTATCTCTCGGAATTATACAGCAGATACCGTCATAGAGTGCGTTATATCTAGAGGTATAGAAAAACGTATTGTTATAGAGGATGGTCATATGTGACTTCCGCAAGAATCAGAGGACATGTTCGTCAGATCTAGCTAGGCACAATACATAGACTGAACCTTTAACGCTGGTACTCACAACGATAAGTCCGTGTGTTTGATATTTCTATGTAAATTCAGGTAAAATTTGCAATGCGGTATGCCCTCTAAAGGATGTCGATGGCGTCCACATTGAGAATGCAGGACGATTATCTCACGGTGAGCTCGAAGGATTCTTTCTGCCATGCACTCCTCGAGGATGCCTTGAACTAATCCAGAAAACTGGTATTGAAATTTCGGGCAAGAATGCAGTCGTAATTGGACGGTAATTTTTTTCCTAATACTAATCGAAAAAAATATATTTATTGCCTCATAGTCAATCTTTCGTGACTTTATGGTAGCTTGATGATTATTATTATTATCAACAATGTATTAAATCAAATCTTTAAAGCTACACCTCCTCCGTGTTTTCAGTAAACTGAAGATATCTGCCTTTTCGCTGTGGGTGTACGTGAGTTAAAATTGAGTGGTCGGTGGATTACGTCTTGACTTCACTAATATGCGTAGTTCTTTTCTGTTGTATTGTTTTCGATGTCATCTGTGATTGTCAGCTCGAAAATTGTAGGCTCCCCTATGGCATGCATTTTGCGTAACGTTAACGCTACAGTGACGATGTGTCACTCCCGAACAAAAGATGTCCCTTATTGGACTCGTCAGGCAGATATTATCGTCGCTGGGGTCGGTGTGCCAAGGTTGGTGAAACGTGACTGGGTTAAGCCCGGAGCTATTGTGATCGATTGCGGTATTAACTCAATCCAAGATCCCACGTCCCCTAAAGGCTCTCGGTAAGCTATGAGATGAACGTTCTTCGAACGTGCTCAAACCTACGATATTATTTAACTTCATAATGAACTGCAAATAAACACTGAGCACCTGTTGCTATATATATTAACACCTATACACCTTTAGCAGTTACTTGAAAAAAAATTTTTTTTTAATATAATATTATTGTAATCGGGCCAAAGCTAAATCGACCAAACTAGAATCCATCCATGGATTATCATAATTGCGAGAATAGTCAAAGTGAGCGGAGTGCGCTCAATAGGACCAAACGCCATGTTGCAACGCGCTGGCACTAAAAAATATTAATGACAGGCGTATTGGGTAATTTAACTATAGCAAAAAAAAAGATAGGAAGCCGACAGGTGAAAACCTTCCCGTCTCAAGACGGCAACAGCATTTGCCATGAAACGACTTCTAGCAATTTGGCGAGAATCCTACAATATGACCTAATTGAAAACGAAAGAAAAACGGTACAATATGCATTATCACTGTGAGTTTAAATGAATAGCAGGTATTGTATAGCCGAAGCCAGAAATTTCAGCACTTCCGGTGCACTTTGATGATACTGTATCATGCCAAGCTATGACAGATCTATTGATGGCTTCTTGAATCAATATCTGGTCGAATAAAATTCCCTTTCTTGTGTTGCAAATGCTATGCTATGCTAATGCTACGGCTATACTGGCAGACGAAGGAAATATGTAGCAGAGTTTTTAAGGTTACTTCCAGACGTTCCGCGGACTTTTCCCTAAAAGTAAAGTAGCTAGATTTTTTAAGAGCAACTTTATCAGTGGTCATGTAACAGGTTCGTATAGGGATTCTCACGATCGTTTCGAATTCGTCGATTTATTCGCTAACCAATTTTGTCTATGAATCCTTGCCTAGGTTGGTTGGCGATGTCGATTACGATGAGGTGAAGGAAGTGGCTTCATGGATCACTCCAGTGCCTGGCGGCGTCGGACCAATGACTGTAGCTATGTTAATCAAGAACACAGTTATATCAGCAAAACGAGAAGTCGTTGGCACTGTGAAAAACTTCTAAACATTTCTAGTTTACTTTAGCTTCGTGATGATGGACTGTAGAAACGGAACTTCATCTGCAGCTGACGTGTAACGCGAAAGCAGACAAAATACATTTACTATAAATTATGTCTAGCGATATTAAACCTTGAACCAAATATTCATCACCTATTCTGCTATCTAAAAACGCTCTAATAAACGTCTGCGTATGACGCCTTTACAGTTGAATTAGCCCCATTGAGCCTAGGAGTCTACAGGCTCTGCGGCACCTATCGTCCGCGATATCTCGCTGTGCGCTCCCTTTGATTGTGTGTAACTTGAGCACTCCTAATATAGCGAACTCAGTTGAAATGTGAAGACTAGCTTGTATAAACCTGTCATTTGCTACGTACAAAGGCAGCAGGTTTAGACTTATAACGGAGTCATGCATACAATGCCCAATCATCACAGCATTGTTCATACATAGCTAGTGTCTGTTCAAGTCGCGTAAGTTAAACTACTGTTGCCTAAATATTTACTATTTTCTTTACACTATACTCGAAGAAACGTCAAGCCTGATAGTATGCCTGCTGGTAAAGCTATTACGATTCTGTAAGGAATCCCGTAGACGAGGTCTGCCACATAGTTGTACAAACGGTTCGTTAAAACGATGCGATCCTAGGAACGTTTTTATCAAAGTCTGATAGTTGCGATGACACACTCCAGTGCAATCGTGTCTCATATTTTTATTTTGCGAACGTATATTTTTATAGCTATAGTGTGACACACGAAGTGATGAAAAACATACAAGAACAGCGCACTTAAACAATGGTAAACTGTCTAAAATGCAACGAGCCTTTCAATTTTTCAGCCTAGCGCTAATTTCGCTTTAGTCAATCGTCGCCCGACCTTTACTCCATTTGGTTATCTTGAAACATACTTTACTATCTAAAGGAAAATGGTGGACTTGCGTTAGAGCACTATGCATAAAACGTATTGGTAAAACTTATGGTACGCAGGGCCGTGTAAACGAACATGTCTGATGGATAGGCCTTTACAAATAGGTTGTTCAATGCTATATAACGAACGTGTCGCGTATAGGTATAACTCGCCGTCAATGACATCTTTCTATTCAAAAAAACGCGGGAATCGAGCGCGTATAGCCACTTGACATGCATTTCAACCGTCTGGTCCTAATCCCAATAGAACGACTGGAACTTATATGAAGACTTCAGTTCCTTTTTGCAATTGTCCAGTCGTTCACTTCACTACGCTCGACACAGTAAAGCTATCCTTCTGAAGCAGTTTATTTTGACACGAGGTGCACCTCTGACTGCAATTTCATCATCAATCGAGTGAGGCGAAGACACTGAGCCAGCCAAGTCTTACTTCGATAGGCTCTGCGAGATCCAAATAAGATTACACGTGTTGCTTATTGTCATTGAACTCAACTTATGTAACTACGGTTTTGATAGCCGGTCTACTTCAACCACTAATCGCTCAATTAGGTTACGAGCATATAACTTATGCTTAATTTATGTAATTTTATACATTTTTTCTCGTTTGACCCGTAATACATACAAACATACAACACCTCACATACACCTGGACACCAACGTCGATCGATGTCACAAATAGATAAAGCGCTTGGATAGAAGTCGTTTGTTCACTGAAATACATTCCACATTAAGCATTATATGTCCCTGCCACATTAAAATAAAAACCTTATTGATATATCATAGATAATACCTTCATTTGAAGTCGATGGGAAAACGGTAGCGCATTCTGGCCTTTAGAGCATTTTTACTTTAGTAGGTGATGATTACCTCGCATACGGTTTATATATGAGGACGATTTTTTTTGAAACATTATTTGTTGCACACGCTTTGCAGGAGGCCGCCACGAACGGTAGCTAAGTACGCGCATATAATGACATATACTAACGGATGTATCTGCAAAGTCAACAATAGATGATCGAATGAAACCGTGAAGAACTATTAAGTGTTGGAAGCTTTTAGTCTGACGAGATTACTATCGACATTCTAAACCTAGAACCGCATACGTTCCATGGAACATACGTGTGGAGAGTCATAAAGTCAGATAGAACCTTTATTGTACGATAGTCTATACCTACCTATACGGAGAATGGAGATTAGCTTACTTCTTTTAGAATCTGTATCTAATATACTCGTACGGTTCATTAGCAATTGGGTGCATAGGTCAAGAAGGACGATGCATTCAAAACCGCACAGGCTTGCCCTGCAGATCTTAGTGAAATAACGCCTTTCAAGTGTAAATAAAATAATCATCCTACCTTATAACTTCTTCAGCTTAAGCTATAACTTCTTGCCGAAACGATCCACAGCATTATAAAGTCATGCATAAGATTCTAACTAATAACTTGCGTAAGTTGAGACGCGGAAATGTATCACTTTTCTAAGGGTGTAGAAAAACAGTTAATAATGATAATCTATATTTACCTACTGATCTTACCGATGAAACTGTAGGACGAACTTTGATCAGTAGGACCTTTTTGAATGAAAAGATATTTTTTGTGTATGCTAACGTAAAGTCGAAAAAAGTATGGTCAAAAATATGAGTAAACTATGAGTCCCTTAACAGTTGTAGATGCGAATAAAATCACCGACGCCTATTCAAAAAGACTGGTCCAGCCCCACTGTTTTGCACTACCGCCAAACGTTATCCGTAGTTAACTATTTTTGCTTGTAAAGCTATACTATATTATACTATAATAAATAGCGGAGAGCCAGGATTATGGTCTCACGCGTTTTGCTTTTCGGTCTGTTGATAGCCAGGCTGCCGCTAGAATTACTATAAAATAGACTGTAAGCAGAGCCGAACTAATCTAGTCTCTTGCTGCCTTCACACCCCTCTTGAGGCTTTACGAACTGTTCCTTCCATCTGAACGACGATTTCGATCTTACATTTATATGTTCACGTATGCAAATGTGCGCCATTTACACTTTAGGCGCGCTAGATACTATCTGTGCACTTTTTACGCAACTTAAATCCCTAAAAGTAAATCCGATACTGCTCGTGGCTAAGCTCAAAAATTGAAAGGTCGAACCTTTTCCTTTTAGAGCTAGGCCTTAGAAAATGAAAGCGCGAGAATCCGCTACTAACCAGCAGCTAGTGGCGGAGTTGGATTGAAAGTCTCCAAACAAGTGGTTCGCTGGCAGACTTTTACCTGTGGAGTAGCCTGGGGCCATAACAGATACCACCTGGCTTATCTTCTGCTTCCGGGACTAATCTTTCTCAGTTTATCCCACTTTCATATGAGAGTTATTAGTCCGCGTGCTCAGGTCAGTCGTAATTAGCAAAGGTTAACAAAATAAGCCGTACACCTGAAAGACTATCGCTTGCAGTATAACCTGCGTTAGAAAGGAACTTGTAACCGAACGTCAGTAGCAGAAGCGACAGCATTTGCAGCTTTATCAGCATCGACGATAATTTTAATCACCGAAAAATGAGCAGGATGAGAGTCAGCATTTGCGACAGGAGCCGAATAGGGAATTCGAACCAGGATCTGCTGATGATGTTGTAATCGTACGGCGAAACCCGCAGTGACACCTGTTTAAGACAACTTCGAAAGATAGGGTTCGCAACACGGTGTAGCTATTGGAAACGGTCTACCGAATTTCACTACCTAGGAAGCCTAATCCATTACTAGCTTAGAGAAGGGTCGAAAAAATCGACGTTGGGGACCAGAATTCACCGCCATTACGAGCTCGATGCGTTTTAGGGTCGAATGCTGTTTAGTAAACTATCCTGCAGCGTGTTTCAAAACTTAGTGATGCATCAGGCGGAAATTCGAACAAGACGCAGAGAATTAGTGTATAAGCAAACTGCTCCAAAAAACAACCAGAAGTTAAATGCAGTAATCAAACAAAATCCAAATAGGTTAGCTATGCTACCGATGTGCCAGGGAGAATCGATCCCATAGTCCTCTGCCAGCTTAGGTCAGTGCAGCACCGACATCGATAGTATCCTGGCCCTAAAAAAATTGCTTGTATGCAAAGAGGTCTCTGACGCATATGAGTTTAATATATAGGCAGTCGTAGTTAAGGGGTCAGATATGTTATTGAGAGAAATACGTCCTAAAGTTGAGAAAGCGCATTATATCAGTAGCTAACAAGAAAATTTTTTTTTTAGGAAAAAAATCTCGCTAATAATTCGGCGACGGCTCTGCAGCGGAGTTGTCGGATTTTTATCATATATATATCTATATACATTGAACTTTACGTCAGAAAACATGCTTAACGATTATATTACATATATATGCATAATATTACTAAATATACGTTCAATACTAATTCAATAATCTTGAATTAATAATGGTAAGGGTAGTACGGTACGCGAAGCGGGATTTGCATAAAACAAAACCCTTAGCGAAATCTTAAATCTTACTCTCGGGCTATTTTTAAAGTAACGCGTAGCGACAATACAGAATCGCCATGTGCACGATCTATGATACCAGTCATCTGGCCCACTATAATATTGAACTATGCCACTAAATGGATAACATCATCATTTTGTGAAAGACAGAAGGTGGCCATTGGCCGAATATGACCGAGCTAATGCTGCCACAGCAAGCTGCCTGGTCTTGCTTGGCAAAGAAATGTTTAAGTATCTTTTTCGTTAAATACAAAGCGATTTATGCGCCTAATCTTTGGTATATATATATATATCATGATAGATAAACAATGTAAAACGAGTCTCATCTATAACAGCAGAACAGATAAGGACAGATATCATCGTCGTTTCAGTCACTCTATCATATGATCCACTTACGGTGAGGATAACGCTACGGTATCCTTTTGTTGGCTGTCAATGGCACCACTGTCGAGTTGCAATCTTGCCACCATTTATGCCTCAGTATATCTTAAGCTGATCTTTCCTTACCAGTCAGTTTACTAACACAACGATAATGACTAGAGAACAAACGATCCAGAAAGGATCTCGATAAACAACACGTCGCAGCTTCTCTGGTCTAGGGTTAGGCTTCTTTGCGTGCCGCGCACCCAACGTGACGCCGTCAGCCAGCCTTATGATCTTTGACCACTCTGGCAACGGGGTGAAAATACTGCAGGTTACTTGCCTTTCTCGTATTCCTTCCTTGTCATAGTCAAATTTAAATATGCGCTTGGTTTGCGGTGCATTGCCACGGACCAGACTTGTAGCCCAACCAAGTGGCTTCCATGGCGGCTATAGGCCCATGCTCGGTGCCGCTTCCATTCTGTCATTACATTATAGTATTAATGTATATGTATATATATCAACTATATATATCACGTACCAATGCACGTGAAGTGGCGCTGCTCAGCCGCGTTGTTTGTATATGGGCCGCAGTCACCTTCAGCCCTCTTAGTCTCCTGTAACTAAAACTCTCACTATGCCTTAAACTATGAGACTAGCGGTAAATGTAGAGGGCACGGTACAGAGCAAACACAATTATAGCGCCAGAACGATCCCACGATGCTGTCATTTGTTAGCGTTAGGTGTCTGTGGATGCAACTGTCGATAAGAAAGGACAGAATCACTAGGGGTTGAATTAGGTCGAAGCTGAAAGGTGTGGCAGCTGGGAGCATTTGTAAGGTTGATGCCTAGAAGAAGCCACCTGCCGTGTTAAAGGACGCTTATAGTAGCATGTCGCGCGTGTTGCAAGCCATTGACATGAAGACATGGGCACAGATTACGTCGAAGGAAGCTGACGGCTTTGTTTATGAAGTCACTGGCCAGCTAGTCTGTTTAAACTGGCCGCGAAGGTCATCACGTCGGGCTTCAGTCCGTTCCGATCTCCGCTCATGATCTGGAGGCTAATTTATTCAACGTGGCATGGGACGCGGCTCTATTCGGACCTTGTAGCAACCGCTCAAGAATATCAGCACTGACCTATAATATATCACGCTACACATTGTTATCAGTGAACGTCAGTAACTGCGAGGTATTGATGTATGTTGGACCGCGTGCAGTCCTCACTAATTTTATCAGCATATCGCGATGACGTCGAGGCTAAGAGAAGAGAGGCTGATAAGACGCCCAACGTTTGAGTCAGAGGCCATTCTGCTTGAATTAGATAGTTAGGATATATATCAAGGGAAACCTCGTGTAGCAATGAAAAGAATATACAAAATAAAAATTTGAAGTCTTCTTGCGTGCAGGTGTCTGTCCTTAAGTTGATCTTGTATACATATTCTTGGAACGGGCAACGGGCTACGACTGACATTTACCAGTGTTTTGTCGAAAAACATTACTGAGAGAAAAACATAAGTGAAGCACATCTCCAGGTTATCACTTATGAGAATAAATGGGTTTGTACTATTAATGATTTAGTAAATGATTTGGCGAAGGTAGAGAACAGTAAATTTACAGAAAATCTAATTAACATTAAAATTCACTTTCAGAAAATCTGTTCTTAACATCCTGCGTGTATAAGTTAAATCAAATCGATGTTAAATCGTAAGATTTGTCTGTATACATAAATGTTCTTGCAAGTATATGCTCTTTTTTAACCCATCAATCTGAGATGGGCCGTAGCCCAGTCAACACAGAGACAGTATTGAATGCCGAGTCTAGGGTACTGGTTTCTTGAGGTCTGTCAACATATATGCTACTAAAATGACAGCTTCTTTTACAACAGTGAGAAGCAAGTGTAAATTAAGTGGCAAGAGAGTATTTGTGCATACTCATTTTTAATATGGGCTTACAGAACGAGAACTGCGATAGCCCTTTTATCAGACAAACTCCGACCAAAAAAACAGTTATGTTGAAGACATGCAGGTTCCATTAATGCCATACATTAATTTATTATAGCTAACTTAAACGTAAAACTAGATCAAGTTAGACATAACAAAATAGAACAGTGGCGGATGTTGACTGCTACAGGTATACTGTGAGATAAGCATTTGGTCGTATCGTCATTTCCATACGCCCTTATCACTCCATTCTACCCCGCTCTCCGGATGTCCTTGATCCCTTCCGTCTTCTGTTAACATTGTAGGCGAGATACCATAATCTTTGCCCGTACAGGCCCCAGAATTCAGGAATTAGAAGTCTTTATCGCCTAATGATTATCATCCGTTCTTCATCAGCTGTTATTAATGCCGCATCTTATTCACAGTGAGTACGGGTGTGTACGCGAATGTGAGTGCTGGGTAGGTCGGGTATTCCATAGGTCGTCAACGGGGTCTAT